>NC_046164.1:6849638-7149638 GCF_011064425.1 Rattus rattus | reverse complement strand
CCATCCACTCCAACCTCACCGTCCTAGCATTCCCCTACCCTGGGTCATTGAGTCTCCATAGGACCAAGGGCCTCTCCTCCTGTTGATGCCAGATAAGGCCATCCTCTGCTACAGCTGGAGCCATGGGTCCCTCCATGAGTACTATTTGGTTGGTGGTTTAGTCCTTGGGGGCTCTGGGGGTCTGGTTCACTGATATTGTTGCTCTTCCTAAGGAGTTAAAAACCCCTCCAGCTCCTTCAGACCTTCCCCTAACTCCTCCATTGGAGTCCCCATGCTCAGTCCAATGATTGGCTGTGAGCATCTGCATTTGTATTGGTCAGGCTCTGGCAGAGCCTCTCAGAGGACAGCTATACCAGGCTCCTGTCAGCAAACACTTCTTAGCATCAGCGATAGTATCTGTGTTTGGTGTGTGCATATGGGATGGATTCCCAAGTGGGGCAGTCTCTGGATGGCCTTTTCTCTAGTCCCTGCTCCACTTTTTGTCCCTGTAATTTCCTTTAGACAGGAGCAATTCCATGATAAATTTTTTGAGAAGCCCCATCCCTCAAACATGGCCTGTGCCTAACCTCTCAATATGGTCTCTACAGGTTCTTTTCCCCTTTATTGGGTATTTCAGGAGCCTCTCACTTTCCTGACTTCTTCGACTTTCTGTTGGCTTCCCCCACTTCCCCAGGATCCTGTTTTTTATTTAATCCAACCCGTTAGTCTGTTTCTTTTTATAGGGAAATTGAGACCATTGGTATTGAGAATTATCCATGAGAAGTGTTGATTTCTCTTATTTTGTTGTTGGGGTATATATGTATTTTCCCGCCCTCTTTTCATTCGCTTGTATGGGATTACTTATTCTTTATGTTTTCTTGGGAGTGGTTAACCTCTTCAGGTTGAAGTTTTCCTAATGCCTTCTTCGGGGCTGAATCTGCAGATAAACACTACTTGAATTTGTTTTGTTTTGCTTTTACTGTAGATGTCTTTCTTTTTTTTTTAATCTATTGTGATTGAAAATTTTGCTGAGTGTAATAGTCTGGACTGGTATGGGTCATGTCTTAGAATCTGTAAAGCATCTGTCTAAGGCCTTCTAACTTGCAGACTCTCCATTGGAACGTCAGGTGCTACTCTAACAGGTTGTCCTTTATGTGTTACCTGGTCCTTTCCCTCCTTGCAGCTGTTAAAACTCTTTCACTGTTCTTATGATTAGTGTTGGGATTATTGTGTTTTAAGAAATTCTTTTCTGGCCCAGTCTATTTGGTCCTCCTCCTCCTCCTCCTCCTCCTCCTCCTCCTCCTCCTCTTCTTCTTCTAAGATTTACTTATTATCTGTCTTCAGACGCACCAGAAGAGGGCATCAGATCCCATTACAGATGGTTGTGAGCCACATGTGGTTGCTGGTATTTGAACTCTGTTGTTGTAAAAATATATAAATAAAAAAAGGTATAGTTGGCTTCTACCCCGCTAGGTCCGCACCGCGATGTCCCAAGATATCTGCTAGATATCTTGGCGGAAACACATCCCAACTCCTCAGCAGCCCAGAGTCTCCTGCCGCCGCCCACTTTCCTACACTCAAACCATCACATAAAAGAACACAACACAATAATCTTTGACCCAATTGGTAAGATACAATTGCCCACTTAAACATACAAAGCCCAGTACCATCCATCCCTTAGGAACATTGATAACAACCTGTAAATACACAGAGCGGAATCTTAACATCACCTGCCATGGCTTCTCACCCCCTCTCTGTCCTCTGTCTTTCTTTTCTCTCCTAGTCTCCTCCTCTTTCTTCAAACTTCTCTCCCACCCATCCTTCCTTCTCCAATGACCTGCCTCCTTCTATCCGGTACCTGCCCCTCACCTGTACTTTACAAATTCAATGGGGAGGTGGTTCTGGTGAAGTCACCTGAGTTCTGAGTATGTGACTAGGCAGCTGTCCTTGGGGCAGTGGAATTAGCATCAAAATACAGAAAACTTCAGGGCAAACCACAACAGAACTCAGGACCTCTGGAAGGGCAGTCAGTGCACTTAACCACTGAGCCATCTCTCCAGCCCCCATTTGGTGTTCTGTATGCGTCTTGCACCTTGATAAATACCTCCTTCTTTAGGTTAGAGAACTCTTCTATTATTTTGTTGAAAATATCTTCTATGCCTCTGACCTGGGTTTCTTCTCCTTCCTCTATTATCTTATTCATAGATTTGTTTTTTTTTTCTTTTGTTTTTTTAAAGTGTTCCAGATTTCTTGGATTCTTTGTGCCTGGAGTTTTTAAAATTTAACGATTTCTTTGGCCAAGACATTCATTTCTCGTCCTCAGTGCCTGAGATTCCCTCTTCCATCTCTTGAAGTCTGTGAGACTTGCCTCTGAGGTACCAGTTTAAGTTTCCAAATTTTCCTTTTTCAGTTTTACCTCAGTTTGGATTTCCTTATTAATCCCATTTTCATGTGTTGTACTGTTTTCTTCATTTCATGCCATGGGTTGTTTGTGTCTTCACAGATTTCGTTGATGGATTTGCTCATATCCTCTTTAATGTGCTTTGCCTAATTAGTAATAACTACCTGGAAGGCCTCCTCTTGTGCTTCAACTGTGATTACATTTCTCAGTGCCTACAGTCGTGGGCTGCTGGGGTCTCATAGAGGCACACTGTCTTGGGTGTTTTGGTCGATTGTGTTTTGACACTGGCATCTAGACATCTGGGTTTGGGATCATTGTAATTCCAGGTGTTGATATCTGTCCTTGTCTTTATTTAGTGGTTTCTGTTGCCCTCTCTGGATCTTAGAAGCATGTGGTGACTGTGGGCTGCCTAGTAGGGAGTGCTTCTGAGAGCCTGCTTTTTGGCCACTAGATGTCCTGTGTGTTCCGAGGTATTGGAAACTGACAATGGGGATTTGTTGGTGAAGTAATTGTCAGAGAGTTCACAGGAAGGAAAAAAGCTATGCTTGCTATAATGGTCTGCCTTGCATAGTCCCCTGAGAATGGAGGCAGAGAGGTAGAAGAGGCCCCAGCAGGTGGCCTACTATAGGTCTGAATTATTATAATTGGAGGACATAATTGGGGGATATATCATTGGAGAGAGTGAAGATCACCTAACTGGTTCCCTGCGTGATGTGGTCAGCACGTTTTCAGGGAGTACCTCTGAGTGTTTGGTGGCTGAGACAGAGGGGTGGAGCCTAAAAAATGTAAACTTATAAAATTTTATTGATCGATTATTGGTCTTATTCTTGAGCAATTGGGGTCCTAGCCAGACTGCTCTTACCTGTATCTCCATCTTAAAGTGTACCCTCCACTTCTTTCTTTTGCTTCTGAGCTTCAGGTCTTATGTTACGGTCTGTGGGTTCATTTTGTATTGAGTTTTGTGTAGGGCGAGAGATAAGGACTTAGTTTCATTCTTCTACATAGAGATATCTAGCTTTTCCAGCACTGCTTGTTGAAGATGCTGGTTTTTCTCCAATGTGCATTTTTTTTTGTGTCTTTGTCAACTACAAGGTGTTTGTATTGTACGGACTCGTATTTCAGTCTCTTCTATTCTGTTGGTCTATCTAATTTTGGCCAAGTACTATGCTGTGTGCATTACTTTGTCTCCGAAGTTTAACTTGAAAATAGGAATGATGGTACTCCCAGAAGTGTTCCTTGTGTTCAGTGTTGCTTTGACTACCTGTGACCTTTTGTGCTTTCATGCAAACTTTAAGATTTCGATTGCTGTGAAGAATATCAATGTATATTTGATTTGGTCTGTATTGAATCTGTAGATTGCTTTTGATAGAATGATCATCTTCACAGTAATGTTTTTTCCCCAAAACATAGTCTTCTAGAGTCTTCCACAATTTATTTCTTCAGGTTTTTTTTTTTTCTTTTTCTTTTTTTTCGGAGCTGGGGACCGAACCCATGGTCTTGCGTTTGCTAGGCAAGCGCTCTACCACTGAGCTAAATCCCCAACCCCTATTTCTTCAGGTTTTAAAGTTTGTTATAGAAGTCTTTTGTTTCCTTGGCCAGGTGTATTCCAAGGTATTTCTTTAGGGTATTATAAGTGAAAGTCCTCTGCTCCTTCAGGTTTTTCTTCTTTTTTTTGAATGTGTTTGTCATTGGTGTGCAGAAGGGGTAATGGTTTCTACCTATTCATTTTGTATCCTGCTGTTTGGCTGGAAGTGTTTATCAGTTCGAAGAGTTTTGTGGTGGATTATGTATAAAATCATATCACCCACAAAAAGATACTTTGACTTCTTCCTTTCCTGTCTATATCCCTTTCTCTCTCATGTCTTATTGTGGTAGCTAAGACTTCAAGTACTGTATTGAAGAAAGCAAGCAACCTCGTCTTGCTTTAGATTTTAGTGGAAATGCTTTGAGATTTTTCTCTATTTTATAGACTATTGAAAGCAGGTTTTTCACACACAGCCTTTTATTATGTTAAGGTATGTTCCTTCTACACAAAAATTGCCAGGGTTTTTAATATGTGGCATGTTGGATTTTGTCAAAAACCATTTTCGTTTATTGAGATGACCATGTGATCTCTGTGCTTGGGAACATTTATGCCATTTATAACATGCATTGACTTGTATATATTGGAACATCTCACCTCTCTGAATAAGCCAACCTGATCGTAGTGAAAATTTTTGGTATTTTCCTGATTTTGGTATTTTGTTGAGAATCTTTGTATTTAAATGACCAGAATAACTGGTCAGATATTTTAATTTTTATTGGGTCTTTAGCTGGCTTTGGGATCGTTATTACTTAGCTTTGTAAAAAGAGCTGGTGTAGTTCCATTCTTTTCTATTTATGAAGAGTTTAAGAAGCCTCAGTGTTAACTGTTTTTTAAAGGTTTGGGGGAAATTCACCAGTGAATCCATCCGAGACTAGACTGTTTATAGTTGGGATACGTGTAAATTATAGCTTCCATCCACTGTTCAGTATAAATTTATTTAAATTGTTTGTATAACCTTGGTTTAATTTTCTTAGGTCATATGTGCTTTGAAATCTATTTAATTCTCAAAATTTTCAAATATTTGTTTTTTTATGTAAAACATAATTTTCTGAATATCACTGGCATCTATTTTAATGGCTACCTTTCCATTTCTTCATTTTGGGTCTTCTCTCTCTCTCTCTCTCTCTCTCTCTCTCTCTCTCTCTCTCTCTTGGTTAGTTTCACTAAGTGTTTGTCTATCATTCCCCTACTCCATTGGCTTTTTTGGGGGTATCTCTACATAGCCCTGGCTGTCCTGGAGCTCTCTGTGTAGACCAGGCTGGCCTTGAACTCACAGACATTCACTTATCTCTGTCTCACAAGTGCTGGAACAAAAGGTGTGACCATCACACTTGGCTTGCTCACCTTTAAAAAGAACCAACAGCTTGTTCATTCCTTGTCTTGTTTTCTTTGCTTCCAATTCATTCTTTTCTTCCCTGACTTTAAGGACTTCTTCCTATGTACCGAGTTAGAGCTTGGCTTATTCTTCTGGGCCCTATGGTACATAATTTAAGTTATCTTTTTGAGATCATTTTGGTTTCTTAATGTAGCCACTTAGAGATATGAACTCCCTTCTGGGGTCTGTTTTGATTCAATCACATACACTTTGATATGCTCTATGTTTCCATTTTCTTCTTGGATTTTTTTTATTCTTGAATTATTCAAGGACCCATTTGTCATTCAATAATGTGTTACTTAATCTCCACGACTTTGCGCATGTTCCAAGGTTTTCGTACTGTTGGGTTATTTTAGTCTCATACCAGTGCGACCAGATAGGATACCGACAGTTATTTCAATCTCCTGTCCTTGTTGAGACTTGCTTTGTGTCCTGATTTATTTTGGAGACACTTCCACGGGACACTGAGAGGACTGTGGACTCTGCAGCGGTTCCATAGAATGTTCTCTAGGTGTCTGTAAAATCCACCTGTTGTCATCTAATTACCACATTTGGCTCCCCCACTCCATAGCCCCCCACCGGGAAAGACATGTCAGTTGGTGAGAGTGGGGAACCGAAGGCTCACAGCTCTCAGGTGCTAGAGTTAATCTGGATCTTTCCGGCTGGTAGTAGTTGTGTCTTTGGACATGCTCAGGGCATGCAGCTTAGAATTGCGACATCCTCTTGACGGATTGCTTCCTTAATCTGTATGAAGTGACTACTTTTATCTTTTCTCGTTAGTTTTGGTTTGAAGTCTATTTGTTGTCAGATATGAGAAGAGTGACACCTTCATGATTTGGGCCTGTTCGCCTGGAATATACGTTCCCTATCCTGTCATCCTCAGGTTGTATCTGTCTGTGGCAGTGATGCGTACTTCTTGAAGGCAGCAATTACACGGTCCCTGCTTTTAATAGTGTGTGTTTTCCCATTGGAGATTTGATATCATCAATATCGAATTTCATTACTGAAAATAGGTGCACTGGTTCTTGTTATTTTGTGGGTGTTTAGTGATTTTATTTCCCTTGTTATGCACAGTTTTATTTTTTTCCTTCAGTCTGAAGGATTCATTCCTTCAGGGCTGGTTCAGTGGTCATAGATTGCTTTAACTTATTTTTATTTCAGAAAGTTGCATTTTTCCCCCTTCAGTTATGACAGACACCTTTACTGGGTATACCAATCTGGGCTGGCAGCTGTTGTCTTTTGGAACTTGAAATGCATCTGTCCAGGTCTCCTGCTTTTAAAGTTTTGGTTGAATAATCTGCTGTTATTCTGATGGGCCTGCTAGATCTGTGACTCGGTGTTTCTCTCTTATAGTTTTCAATACACATCTTTATCCTGTATGCTTAAGTGTCTGAATGACAGGATGAGGAGGGGGATACTTTATGGGGTACAACTTTGAGGGTAAAGTTATATAGGCAAATGCCATGCCTATATGAGTAATGCAGAGTATTGATACTGAAATAATTTCTAATCAAGAGAATTGCCCTTCATACCAATGTATAAACTAGTCACACATATGAACACATGTATAAAAGAAGAAAGGAAGAGAGTTGGTTTCTAGCTTGAGGTTGCTCCCAAATTAGTCCATTCCGTGGTAAGTGGCTCCGTGACAGTTTTGATTATTTTTTTTAAAAAACTTATGATTATTGTTTGGTAGTTGTGACAGGGATATTGCTGTGGTACTTAGGGTCTCTCAAAACTCACAAACTTCCTTCTTTAGCCTTCTGAGTGCTGGATTACAGATCCCTGCCCCTGGCCACTTCATGGACCAGCTTTTGATATGGTGTGTCTTGTACATGCTAATGCTGTGCAGAGGTACTGCTCGGCTCACACATCTTTTGTTACATTTTATCTCATGCTAGAGTGCTGTGGTAGGCTACCCCAGGCTGTCCTCAAAGTGCTGATGCCCTTGCCAGAGTCTCCTGAGTGCCGGGGGCAGGGGGTGGGGGGTAGGAGGGTGAGGAGGTAGGGGTGGGATGGGGTGTGTGTGTGGTATGGACGACCACCGCCTCACTGTTGAAAGGTCTTCTGAGTTTGTCTTAGTTTGATTCTGTTAGTGGGATAAACAGTGTGGCCCAAAGCAACCCTTGACCTCTTCAGCGACCCACTAGTCATTCAACAGCTTGTTACTTAATGACTTTTTTCTAAGGCTTTCATACTGCTGATTTTGTCTTATACTTTGATCTGATAGGCTACAAGGAGTCATTTCAACTCCCTGTACTTGTTGAAACTTCTTACTTCTTAGCGATGAGTATAAATCCACAGCTATTTGGTTCTAGTAAGTGGGCAAAATTGTGTTTCTTATTTGATCGGTTTGCTGTGTCATTATTTCTAGCACTTAAATTTGATTAGAAACAGGGTCACTAACCACAGCGCTCAAAATCCTTAAACGAATTCCAACATGAAAGAACGATCAAAGTGAAAGGTCAAGAATAACGGACACACGCCACTCCTCACAAGTGAGAATGACTTTAACAGTCCTCCTGGATCTAAATGGCGTTTTTTTAGGGCTGAAGGAGAGCAGCGATGGCTTGATGGCTGTTGGCTGTGCAGAGCTTAGGGCCGCATCCCTCCCACGTGCAGAATGCGGTCCACACCATTTTCCCAGAATACCTAGCGAGGCAGCGGCGCTTTTGGAATAGGTCAGTCCTGCCCAGACCGACACTGAGAAAACAAGCCACAGGGAGGTGACTATTCTAGGGAGTGAGATGGGAAAAAATTTAAAGCATAAAGGGTATTTATAAGGATGAATGGAGAAGGAGCAGAAAGTTAAATAGTGAGCGAAGGAAACCCGGGTGCCCAGAGTCTTATCAGCCACTGTAAACTCTTCAAAGTCAGAGATAGACTTTGTACACAGGCTAAAGAACACAGCCCTGGAAAGTAGCCATGCACAACAAATGCTTATTAAGCAAACTAGAGCTTATGTGCCCTCAAGTGAGGGACGGGTGTCTTTTCCAAATGAGGAAGAGCAGAACTCTGCAAACTAGACGTAAGCCCCTAGCTTTGCTGAAGATCCTGGAGCTGTACATGGAGGTGGAAGGCTGCGAGCTCCTTTTGTTAGGTCTTTTTTTTTTTTTTTTTTTTTCGGAGCTGGGGACCGAACCAGGGCCTTGCGCTTGCTAGGCAAGCGCTCTACCGCTGAGCTAAATCCCCAACCCCGGATAGGTCTTTAATGACGATGTTGCGATGTTGCGCAGTCAGTGAAGTGCTGGCTTGGGTAAGGACTCTAGGAAAGCTGGTCATGATGGTGTGTGCCTGTAATCCTGTTCTCCGCTGGAGCTTGCTGGCAAGCTGGCCTTGCTGACTCAGTGAGCTCCAAGTCCAGTGAAACATTCTGTCTCAAAAAAAAAAAAAATGCACAGCGCGCGCGCGCACACACACGCACACACAGATACACTCAAAAATTAAATAATGACAGATTTTTGGGGTGTCTTCAAGGGTTCCTATGAAACTGGAGCTCTTTTCAGGTCTTGTTTTGGTTTTCATGTCAGGAAATGTAATATGAAGGAAAACACTACTGTTGGTACTTGTTTTATTGGGTATTTTATGTATTTACATTTCAAGTGTTATCCCCTTTCCCGGTTTCCCCCTCCTCCTGCTTCTATGAGGATGTTCCCTCTCCCACCTCAACGCCATGGCATTCCCCTACGCTGGGGAAAAGAGCCTTCACAGGACCAAGGGTCTTTCCTGTTTTTGATGCCAGACAATGCCATCCTCTGTTACATATGAGGCTGGAGCCATGGGTCCCTCCATGTGTACTCTTTGGTTGGTGGTTTAGTCCCTGGGAGCTCTAGGGGTGGGGAGGGGCGGGGTCGTCTGCTAGGTTGATATTGTTGTTCTATGGGGTTGCAAACCCCCTCAACTCCAGTCAGCCCTTTCTCTAACTCCTCCATTGGGGTCCCTGTGCTCAGTCTGATGTTTAGCTGCAAGCATCCTCAGCTCTGGCAGAGCCTCTCAGGAGATATCCATATCAGGCTCCTGTCAGCAAGCACTTCTTGGTATCAGCAATAGTGACTGGGTTTGGTGGCTGCATAAGGGATGGATTCCCAGGTCGGGCAGTCTCTGGATGGCCTTTCCTTCAGTCTCTGCTGTGGGACCGCACTTCAGAGTTCTTGGAGTCACCTATGCATTTTATCTGTAGTTACACTGACTGCCTGCAGATGGCATTCCTCTCCCGCAGAATTGTTACCTTTGGTCCGCCCCTCCGCCCCCTACCCCTTTCCCTGCTGCTTCAGTCTGCGCTGAGACAGGGAAAAAAAATGAAAGGTTTTAAGGTTGGCGAAAGCTATTTAAAAGGAGCTCAATTTTATTGTCAATATATGAGTTAAACATCCTAAACGCAAACTAGGCATACCACTAGAAAATTATACTTAATAAAAAAGATAGAAACCCATGATTTACTTTTTTGTAAAGTCTAGATTTAGGTTCTGTTTTCCTTGGGGAGTCGAAAGGAAAAGTCGCTTCGGAAGCTTAGGTAGACAGAAGGTATGGCCCCTCTGTGCTTCATCTTGAGCCATCCTCTACCTCACTTTTGACTTCTTCAGGTAATGGTCTGAGCTTGTAAGGTCAGACGGACGTCTGATAAAGTATGACTATGTTTTGCTTGGTGGCTCAGTTCATAGGCTTCACTTCTACCTGGGTCTCAGACAGTTTATCCTGCTACCCTGAAGCCATAGCTGGTCCTAGAAGTGCTGGCCTTCGGGATCCTGCAAATGTAGGATGTAAACATAAAGCGAAGGTATCAAAGGGCCCAGAACTAACAACTTTGTTAGTACTACGCATGGTAATCGCAAGACACGCCTTCGGGACGAATATCGGAGCCTTGTTTAGTTCCTGTGTAGCTCTAGCCAGTCAGCGCTCTGTGTTTGCTTTTTGGTACCCATTTGAAACATAGGGGCTCTCATCTCCGTCACATGAGATGTTTATCTGTTTCATCGGCTGCAACGTCGAGGTGGTACTTTTCAGGGGGTGGCCTGCTAAACGTTAGCTTGCCAACTATGAGGATTATTGTTAAGAAAATGAAGGAAAATTCTTAATTCTACCTTTCTTCTCAGCTACAGAACCAGAAAGCTTGAGAGTAACAAAATACAGTGGGCTCAGGGACTACTAACAGGTTTTGGAGCACTGATTAAAAAAATAAATAAATAAAATCTGCTATTAGTCCTGGCCTGCCCTGTTTTCTCTTTCCATTGGTGATATTTGTGACTCCCTGTCATAATGTTTATTTTCTTTTAATTAGTAGTATTTTTGTTATTATTATTATTATTATTATTATTATTATTATTATTATTATGTGTAGGTCTTTCCCCTTCACGTATGACTGCAACAAGCCTGTGCAGTGTCCTCAGAAACAGAAGAGGGCGCGGGATGTCCTGTGACTGGAGTTACCGAGATAATGAGCTGAGTGAGGCACTGGTGCTGGGGGTGAGTCTGGGTTCTCTGAAAGAATCGCCAGTGCTTAAACTGCGGACTCATCACTACCGCTCCGCAGTCTTCATTATTTCCAGTTAAAATTCATCCCTAAGGACTTTAGTCCCTAAGATAACCTGAGAACGGCCAGAGTTCAGTGTGTTTAATAAAACATCCACACTATTAACTTCGAGGAATCCTAAATTCTCTCCCAAGTTTTCCTGGATAAGGTGTGGGATGGTCAGACCGAATGAGGAATGGTCAGAAGGGTGGTCAGACGGAGGGAGGGGCGGTCAGAACCCCGGAATGCCTTTCTCCTTTTTCTGTTCATTTTCTCTTCTGACCATTCTTCTTTTCTTCCATTTCTTTTTTTCCCCCTCCATCTTTATTAACTTGGGTATTCCCTTTCCTGGTTTCCAGGCCAACATCCCCCAAACCCTCCCCTTCCCCTTCTATATGGGTGTTCCCCTCCCCACCCCTCCCCCCTTACCCCCTCCCCCCAACAATCGCGTTCACTGGGGGTTCAGTCTTAGCAGGACCCAGGGCTTCCCCTTCCACTGGTGATCTTACTAGGATATTCATTGCTACCTATGAGGTCAGAGTCCAGGGTCAGTCCATGTATAGTCTTTGGGTAGTGGCTTAGTCCCTGGAAGTTCTGGTTGCTTGGCATTGTTGTTCATAAGGGGTCTCAAGCCCTTCAAGCTCTTTCAGTCCTTTCTCTGATTCCTTCAACGGGGTCCCGTTCTCAGTTCAGTGGTTTGCTGCTGGCATTCGCCTATGTATTTGCTGTATTCTGGCTGTGTCTCTCAGGAGAGATCTACATCCGTTCCTGTCGGCCTGCACTTCTTTGCTTCATCCATCTTGTCTAATTGGGTGGCTGTATATGTATGGGCCACATGTAGGGCAGGCTCTGTTTCCATTTCTTCCTTTGCAAGGAATGACCTTGAAAGACCTGATCTTGAAATTCCACCAAAGGCAGAATTCCTTCCTTGAGCTCTTAAAACCCCCCAAGAGGAAGCAATTAGTCAGTCAACACGGAGCACTGGTACTCTGCTCTCCGCAACTTGCTACTTCCGGTCATCCTGGGATTCCTTTTCGTCCTGTTTAGAAGCCTGTTAAGGAAGCTCCACGATAAGAGTTAATAAATCCCCAATGCACGTGCATAGACTATTAAGGATGAAGAAACCCAGCTCCTACCTCTCTTGCTGTCCAAAAAGATAGGGCAAGTTATAGTGAGAGCTCCTTGGGGAAAATACTTCTTGTCTGGAAACGTGAACAAACCCACAAACGCAAATGCTCAAACTCTGTTTCTGTTTCCTTACTGGAATGCACACTAACCGGAAGGGAGGGCTTGCTTACTCTTTCTTCCTTTCTTTCTTTCTTTCTTTCTTTCTTTCTTTCTTTCTTTCTTTTCTTCCTTCCTTCCTTCCTTCCTTCCTTCTTTTTCTTTCTTTTCTTTCTTTCTTTCTTTCTTTCTTTTCTTTCTTTCTTTCTTTCTTTCTTTCTTTCTTTCTTTCTTTCTTTCTTTCTTTCTTTCTTTCTTTCTTTCTTTCTTTCTTTTCTTTCTTTCTTTCTTTCATAGCTACATCCCAGCTCTTAGTATAGCACCTGCCACATAAGAATGGCTACTGAAATAAAACTCAAAAAGCTGCCCGTGGATCATCAGCCAGTGTTACTTCCTGTTCATCAAGAAGGTAGTCTCACTTTCGTATACGTGTGTACAACATTCTTAAAATAGAGTTATGGGATTTGTCCTGGGTGCGGCAGCTACTTAGAGGAAGATGCAAAAATAGGAACCTGGGGTATTTAGATCTAGGGGAGAGGCGTCCTGTAGCCGGAGTCAATGAAAAACCTTCTTAGGAGGTTGTAATGCATCCTGTGATGGGTAGAGGGCAATGTTGGCACACAAAATGTACGTCAGGTGTTTGCAGAAGAGGCGACCAGATACGAAGCTGCTTCCTAGTCAGTTCATTGAGCCTCGTTTCCATCACAGCAGCCAACACCAACACCACTACCTTTATTAATGGAGGCCTATTTCATGGCTAGTAAGTGGGACCATTGACTTTCTTTTTTGAACCCAAGTTTTCTCACCGTTAGTTCATTATGTTTCTCTGGGACACTATTGGGATTTCTTTCAATGGGTTTGTCATTTGCTAGTTACATGCTTCTTTATTAGAGTAGTATATTACCATTGCAGAAACTCAAAACTTAGAAGACTTTACCTTTTCTTTATTTTCCTTTAAAAATTTCATTTTCTTTCTTTCCACGGACTCCCCTTTCTCTTTCTTCTTAAGACAAGGTCTCACTCTGCAACCCAGGCTAGCCTTAAACTCGCGGAAATCCTCCTGCCTCACCTTCTAATCAGAGCATTTATGCTTATAAAGGCCAAAGTTCCCATGATTTTAGCCTTCTCTCATATACAAACTATATATTTGTATATATATGTATATATATAATATATATAGTATTTTCCTATGTGTAAAGATAAGATGCAAACATACTAAAGATGTATTTTTCATTTACAACTTTATGCCAAGTTGTCTTAAATCGGTCAGTGGACAGACAGTCTGGGTTAATATGTTACTTGACTTTATGCACTTTTTAAAACTGATACTTGTAGGATACATCAAGACGTTGATCCTGCAGCCCCTGGCAATTGTTTTTTTTTTTTTTTCCTCCTATTCTTTCCAGATTAGCATTATTGTGATTTTAGCCATTTTAATTTGTAACACATGGTGTGATTCAAAGCACTGAGTCTTAGCATCTGTCAATGATAAGATCATTCCTTTTAGTGATATGAGGATAGTTGCCAATAGTGTGGCAGAATTTGGCGTTCCATTGTGATGTTGTTAATGGCAGCAGAAGAGAACTTATGGGGAATGGCTTTTTCTACTCAAGCCTCAGCCAGTTCTTTGAAGTTTCCTCTAGTTCTTCACACAAAATTAAAACCAAGGAAACTTTGGATTTTTTCCAAAGCAAAATCTTTTTTTTTTTTTCCCTATCCCGAAGGTTTGTATGGTACAGAAAATCCAACAGGGCTAGCTGACATTACTATGTCACTTGTCCAAGTGTTGACACTGAATGCTGGAGTGCTAATAACAGGGTACGTACGGAGGTGCAGGAAATAGATACCTGAGGGATGCGGGAGGTGGGACGCACAAGTAGACTCCACGTTTGGAGTATTTGAGCATTATCTCTGAGAGCGCTGATGTGAGGGAGAGCTTCTTGATTTGAACTCAGCTGTTTACTTCTCATATTTCTTTTAGTGTCTGATTTTGTGTGCATCTCTCCTGTGTGTCTGGACCTCTAAGCAGGCTGTACTGTGTATTGTGCTCACCAAGTGTCTTTGCCTGATTGCCCTTTCCTGTAATGTTTAAGTAAATATATACTTAAGATATTGGGAATATGTGCCCATTATCCTGATACTGGTTAAATAAAATTATTCAGCGTTATTGTTACCACCCAGTTCTCGGGGTCAGGGCTAATTCCTTTTTGATACTCCTAATTGTTCAACGTGACACACAGCCACGAGTTGGTCGTTGATCTATAAGGTTGGCTGGTTGACTTGCCAGATAGGTAGAGAGATGAATAAATAATGAGACGTGGCTCCTCCTGAGAAGGAGGCTACCTAAGCTGCTCCTTAGTCAATATTTTAGTATACTAAGGACACATCTGACTAATTAAACAACTGTACTGTGGTAGCTGATCTAGATGTTATCTTTGGATGTATTAAAAACTGATTCAATTCGTCACAGTTTAAAGGACCCACCAGACTGATGGATTAACACAAAATACGTAGTGACTATGATTGAGAAATTTGGTGTAACTCGGTTTTCAAAGATACATTTTTCTTAAATATTATCCTAATCGTATCTGGGGTTTGGCAAATAATATGGTCTCCATATACGTCTTAAGGCATAGAATTTCTTTATTTGGGTGCTGGGAAACAGACTTAGACCTCATGAATATGTACAGTATTTTACAGCAGAGTCACAATTCAGCCCTGGATTTTTAAAAAAAAAATTCCCTTCCCCTTTGATAGAAACATCGTCTGATTAGAACAAGATGGTGATATCAACAGGGTTCAAGAAAAGGAAGAAAAAGTCTGCTTGTTTGACCATCTGAAATGTGCACTTTACTAAGTCATAGTTCCACTGTTACTGGGGTAACAGTGATAGGGTGACGTCAATTCTGGGTATCATTGCCCTTTGCTGTTTGTTTCTAAGTAAAAATTCCTCTTCCTGTAGATTATTAGATATCGTCTTTTTCAATTCACTGGATTTAGACAGGCAGAAAGTCGGTGCCTAGGGAAAGTGCTTCAAGAACCCAGTGTGAGTCGTGCTTGTGTGTGTTTGACTCCCGTGCCTTTGATGGTAGAGGTGGCACAAAGTGGTAAGGTCACATTCCCGGGCTCGCCATTGACCCAAGGGGGCCTAGTCAGTCCTCTTTACTCAACACTAGCTAGTCTACTTGGTTAAGGGGCCCAATTAGACCTCTTTTCTCAACACTAGCTAGTTTACCCAGTTAAGGAGCCTAGTTAGTGTTATTTGCTTAATACTAACTAGTCTACCTGGTTAAGGTACTACCTAGTTCATCCTCTTTGCTCCACACTAACTAGTCTACCTAGTTAAGGGGCCCTGTTTGCTCAGCACTAACTAGTCTACCTGATTTTGAGAGATCACAACTCAGTCTTCTTTGGTTTTATTTTTCTCATTATCACTCCCCATCCAGAAAGTAGAAGAATGGGAAAGGTTGGATGCTATTATAACCTATAATAAGTCCTCCTGATCTTTCTATCAGAATTCTACATATTACATTTGGATTAACACATTCTCGTTTTATGTGATTATTCAAATGTTATGGGAGAAAATGGGTATTCCAATAAGCAGGTGCTTTCTTGGGGATTTACCTGTGGGAAGGTAGGTGCTTATTTTCTTGGGTTGATACTATGGTATAGTGTAGCTCAAGTAACTGGAATCTCCTTCGGAAAGATAGTAGGCAAGAAGTTTATTTTTGGTGATCTGAAATATAACATTTCAAAGACATTGGTGCTATGTTAACATTTCTTTATTGGCTTATGATTGGCACAAAATTTAATCTGTAGACAGACAGGCAAAAGACATAACTGCATTTTTTTTCTAAAGATTCCCTAACTTCTATTAACCCAACCTGCACTGGGTTAAGTAATGTTCTTCACCTCAATTTTTGCCCACCGAGGATCAGTGAGGGTGACCCCGTTTTAAAATGAGGTCTTTGCAAGATGTATTCAAATTCAGATGAGATCGTGCTGAGTTAGGTCAAAGTCTAACAGGAAATTGGACATTTGGGCACAGTGCACTGACGGAAAGTCAGGGGGAGTTGGAGGCAGAGACCGGAGACACGCTTCTGTAAGTTGGGGACCGTAAAGAACTGCTGCAGACGGTTAGAAGCCACAGGGGACAAGGGTACTTTCTTCCTTAGAGATTTTTGAGAGAACATGGCCTTGTCGCCATATGAATTTCAGAAGAGACCCTGCGAGGAGGATTAATGTTTCAAAATGTCACTATTGTCCCTGTAGGAAACCTGGGGCTAGAGAGTAGAAACAGGAAGGGATAGGAAGAGGTCCTTTTCGTTCCCTTCTCCCATGGCAACCGTCTGTGGTGAGGCAGTGGATATTATACTACGGATTCTGAGTCTGCACAGAGTGTGTTAGACAAGAAGAAACTACTGAGTTATCCATGAGTATTACGTAAAATTGACACACTTCCAGGGAAAGATATTTAAGCCCCCACTACCCCCAACTTCACATAAACAAACTTTTAACATACATGTTTAAACAGGTATTAGCGGTTATTTGTGATTTCTGGGTTGGCTAGGGAGCCAAATCACCTATATTGGGGGACAGACTTCCCTTTCTGGTGCCTGAACTGCTGACTGACTCCAATGATTTGACTAAGCCCCAGCAGGTTAAGAGATCCTGGGCTGAGAATGTGTTGCTTCTCTTAACAGCTGCCGTCATAGGCAACTTTTATTTTGTTGGGCTGCTGATTTTCTTACTAATACTTACTTTGCTGCTGAAATGATGCTACCATACATTTCCTTTATGATTTAGGACCTAGTGTGAATGGAAGTAGTTTCCCACATTCAGGCTGTAGAGAAACATATAAAAATCCTTTTAATGTCATTTTTTGAAAGTTCTTATTAGACTGTTATAGTCCAACATCCAACATTCTATATCTATCTACATCTACTCTCTCTATATCTATATATTGTAATTTTCCCTTCATGTGTGCTCCATTTGCTTGAAAAAGAAGAGATTCGCTAACACGATGACTAAAAGTCGTGTTTCCCAGAATGCCTTGCATTCAGATGTGCTAAAGTTTCTGTTAGTAGACAGAGTGGGAAAGAGAGGCCTCCAAGTGCCCATCTGAGTCCTGAAGCCTGTAAGTATGCCTCTGCCAGAGTGTGGAGATTCAGGGTGCTTGAGAGACTGTGTGGTGGAGGCTTACCCAGTAGAGCGCATCTACTGGGAACCTTTTGGAGGTGGGACCAAGTGAGAGATCTTTAAGTCACTGGAGGGGGAGCGTACCTCTGAAGGAGATGGTACAACTAGGACCTCCTTCTCCTCAACTTCCTGGCCACCAAGTCCGTTTGCTCTCCGCTCTTGACATGGTTTACCTCACAGGCCCAGATCACTGAGGCCAACCAACCATGAAAACAGCAGAAGAAGACCCTTTGCTAAGTGATTATCGCAGGGAGTTAAGAATTAGAAAGTCGGCTCTCTGTTTTCTTGTTCTCCCTTTTCCTGCAGCAGTTCTGACAGGCAGTTCAGTTTTAGTGGGAGGAGACACTGATGCCTGAGGGGCTGGAACAACAGGATGAAGGAACGCCCTGGTCAGCAGATAGCTAGCAGGAACCGGTTCTCTACCTCTCCCACGTGGAGTCCAGGAGGTGGGAGTAATCCAACTCCTGTCTCCTGTCTTGACAAAAAGTGCTTTTACCCTTGAAACTTCCTCCTGGTTCCTGAGAAACGCTTTCCATAATGAGTGAGACAGAAAACTACAGAAACATCCCTTCCACCAATCCTAGGATGACGCGACTCTCATAATCGACTCCAAGTTGATTTTGTTTTAACAAAGGATAGTATACGTCCCCAGAGTGAAAGATTTCTGTTAGTGAGTTCTGCTTTTAGGCTTATGGTATTTCATTCCATGCTGTATCAGAGCTAGATATCAATTTAGTGATAAGAACATGAGAAAGAGAAAGACTTCAACTGTGTGTGTGTCCAAAGGTAGACAAATAGGTGAATCCTTTCAGTGATTCCCCCTCCCGACCATTTCAAACAGCAAAGTTGGTTTCCTGCTCTGGGCTCCGTAACAAAGTAGCTTTGACCATCCCTCCCACCACTCTTCCTCTGAGCCATCTTATCTACCTGGAACAGGGCGACCACAGCAGTTACTATTTGAAATTAAAATGCTCTCCAACGGACTGAGGAGCTTTGAGTCAGAATGTGAGTCCACCGAGTTTCTCCCCAGTGAGCCTCGCCTAATGACTTTAAATTGATCTGTTGGAAAGAAAGTGCCTTCGCAAGTTTTAATCTTGGCTTCGTCGTATGACCCCGCATAAGGTCTTTTCAAGGAATGAGTGATAGTTTAAATTCGTGCCTTCCAGCTGTGACTTTGTGCATGAAGGGGAGCCCTGTTTTTCTTCTGATGCTTTCCTTGGAAGAAAATTCCCATCAAGGGACTTTGTTGAGGAGTTGTAGCATGGGGTCTGTGTGCTCCCGTGTGTTGGTAGGATGGGATGTTGACGAGGCCTGAGGCACCGCAGCTTGTCCCTCCACAGCTATTTTGGCTTTGCAATGTTGAGAGAGAGAGAGAGAGAGAGAGAGAGAGAGAGAGAGAGAGAGAGAGACAGAGAGAGAAGAGGAGAGAGAGACAGAGAGAGACAGAGAGAGACAGAGAGAGAGAGAGAGAGAGAGAGAGAGAGAGAGAGAGAGAGACAGAGAGGAAAAAGGAAAAAGTTGAGTGTGTTAATTAGGCAAACACATGGCGCTCAGAAGGCTGAGGAACAACTAAACTATTCTTGGTCTCCAGAGCACAGGAACTTTTACTTCTAGTTCATGAATGAACAGTACTTGGAGTTTCTCTAGACGTCCTCTGTCTCTGCGAGTGTTAACAGGAACAATTGGTGCTGCTAATGAAGCATGATTCAAGTGTTCAATTATCAAGTTTCAGCACAAGGAAGATACGGCCAAAGAATGGCTGCCTCAAAGGATTCAGAATAAGGCTACAGACAGGGAACTAATTGCTTAAAAAAAAAAAAAAGCCACACAGTTATGTTAGATACTAGTAAATAAGGATTATCCAGAAGAAATGAACAGTAAGTTTTACTAGAACAGAGGCTTTTTAGAGAAAATAAGTGACAGTTTTGAGCTGTATATGTATGGTAATGTGTCAGTTCTGAACTCCGGCTTTAAGAGGCACGGCGGTTTTCTTTGGCCTCTCTTACACTTCTGCCATCTGCTGTGACTGCAGCATGCCACAGTTAGCCAGGGCTCTTTTTGCTTGAGTTTCAGATACAAGAAACCAGCTTGAATCTGTGCCTGTCTGGGACTAATTGAGCTCCGCTAACTCACTACTGATCTGCAGACAGGTGAGAGAGAAATAGATGGACTTTTTTGGTTTGTTTTGTTTTGGTTTGGTTTTGTTCCTTAGAAACCTCTGAGGTTTAGCAATTGTTTGTTGTGTAGACTACTGGAACAAACCTCAATGAATGCACTTTAATTAAATGTCTCGTTTACACAAGCTGTTAGAATGTGAGGCAGATCTTAGAGCCTGCCTCAGTTTCCCCTTGGCTGTCATTGTGGGTTACCAGCTCTAACGCAGAACCTATGATACTTCTCGTAGCCTTTGCGATTCCCACAAAGCCCACAGATGTCTGTGGTACTTAGGGTCTTAATCCCCCAACGGAAGAGCTGAGGACTCAACTCAGAAGTGCGTTGCACTGTTCTGGAATAATCTCTGATCATAGGAAGCTGAAGGTGGGTGGGAGAAAGTAAACACCCCTTCCTCCTCTGTTCATGGGTTATCCCAGCCACAGAACTACATAGCTTATTTGGAGAAGCCTTGTATGGCTGAGGAGATAAACTTCTATCAAGTGAGCTGTGTTTTTTAGAGCTTACTTGGAAGTGCGAGTGTCCAGCAGGGTGGTGGATCATTCTGTATGGCTTTCCAATCCTCCTTGACTCATTTCTCTTCCTTCACTTTTGATGCCTTAGTAATAATGAAACCATAATAAACCACCAGCACATAATATTTAATTCGGATTCCTTGCTCTAGAGAAGCCCACATGATTTGGATGTGAAGTTCCTCCCTAAATGCTTATAAATGAAAGGCGTTGTCCCTAGGCTAGGTGTACTTCTAGGGAGTGATTGGCTCAGGAGGGAACTAGCTCCATTAATGGTTCATCCATGTAGGATCTCATGGCAGAATGGACTGTTGGGAGGAGCTTGTTGGAAGAGGTAGGCAACATGGGAGGGTGGGAGGGAGACCCTTAAAAGAGTATATCTTGTCCTTTACCCCCCCATCCCCTTTTTTGGTCATTTTCTCTCTCTCTCTGCTTCCTGACTGGAAAGAGGTAGGCAGGGCTGCTTTGACATGTTTTCTTGCTGCCATTCTTGTTTTGATTTTGCTTCACCACAGGTCCAAAGAAATGGAACCATGTGGCAAATGGTGAAACAGAGCCAAAGTGAAGCTCCTTTTCCTTTGAAGTCTTTTTCTCTGGTATTTGTCACAGTAATAAAAATCTGAGGGTCAGTGCCGGGGCTCAGAAGGTAAAGGTTCTTGCTGCCAAGATTGAACATCTATTGATCTTTGGCACCCACATGGGGAAGGAAGAGAGGACCCATTGTCCTCTGACCCCCACATGCATGCTATATAGCACACACAGAAAGAAAATTTGAGGAACACAGAATTGAAGCTGAGATCTTGAGCTAGACCGTCATGAGAAGACATGAAGACTATAAATAATGATTGGGATGAGGACAACCAATCGGATTAATAGCTGCTGACTCTGTATCAGGCAATGTGTTGCTTTGAAATTAATACAAAACGTAGCAAGGGTAGTGGCAGTAGATGGTTAATATTCAATAATATTTTAACTTTGTAATATATTATCATGTGCATTTGCATTGACCAACTTTTTTCAGGTTAAGAAAATTCTTTTGAAATCTCCTTAAATGAGTCAGATTTATCAAGGGTAGATATCAGATTTTATCGAATACTTTATATGCTCATTTTAAAAAAACCAGGTCGTTATATTTGGTCGCAAGCATCCTTATCAGCTGAGCCATCTCCTTGGCCCAGTTATCTGTGGGCTTTTGATCAGTTTAAGGTGCCAGACAGAAATTCTGGGTGGGCCTCAGATCTGATGAAAGAGCAGTTGATTGGTTATCTCTTGTGATTATTACACCAGTGGGCACATCTCGCCGGGTCTGAGCCAGCAAGATTGCTTTCTTAGTGGCCTAATTCTTTAATAAAATCACCTGGGTCTGAGGTGTTGTTGAAAGAATGGATTCAAATTACAATTTCACTTTCCTAAACGGGTTATTTGTTGTTATCTATTTTCTTCTTCGATCTATAAGAATACTGCCCTTTTTTTATTACTATTAAATCAAACTTAGGAAAAAACTTGCCACAGTTTCTTCAAACGTTTCCTGTCTCAGGGTCCTTCCTGTTTGTGAATTTTTATATCATATACACTAGGCAGTTTATAATTGCTCCATAGCTCACTGGCGCTTAAATATATATATATATATATATATATATATATATATATATATATATATATATATATATATATGTTTTAAAGTCTCCAAGTTTTCATTTTGGATCATTTCTATAACTTTCAGCTTATCTATATATTTTTCTTGCTATGTGTAACTGGCCAATTAGTCATCTCTGGGTTTTTTTATCCCACACATTGTGTTTCATCTCTAAAAGTATTATTTGTATTTTTTTTTTTTTGTATAGTAATGCTTCTACTTAATGCTTTAAGCCTTTAAAAAATGGCGCATGCCTACACCAACTCTCACACTGCCCACATCCGTGGACTATACCCATACTCAGTGTCATTATTCTAAATTAAGTTTCTATTTTATCATTGTAAGTTCTATTTTCTTACTATCTCCTTCTCTGCCTGAGGTGCTTTAACTTTATGCCACGGTTTTGATGCGTCGGAACTGCTGGACCCTGCAGCTCGCATTGACTCCTGTAAGCCATCTTGACTGTTCGTCTGGGGTTAAGTCGCGTGGACACGCTGCTCTTTTGGAACTGCATTATTACAAGCTGGGGCTGGCTCAGTGCACATTCTGCTACGGTTGTTCTCCATAGGACCCTTCATGTTCTTATCTCACTTAAAGGTCCCCACTCTTGGAGGAATTCGTAGTATCGCCATCCCAGTATTGAGCACCAGACCTTGTTACCACAGAGTAAAATTCCCCCTGCCTTTAGGTAGTTAAACCCCACCCACGATCATTAAACCCCACCCACTGATCATTAAACCCCACCCACTGATCATTAAACCCCACCCACTGATTCATTAACACAGAGGAAGGATGTATTGGGGATCCACTGGGTTTTTTCCTCACGAAGTTCTTTTCTCATTAGTGCTCTGTAGCAAGCTTTTGCTGACTTGATACACAACAGTCTCTCCACCCTCTGACAGGATCTGTTAGCATCTGCTGGAGCTCCTCTCACTGTAAATCTAGCACAGTCCACTCTGAGCGTTTACCGTATCTCTCCCCATCTCCGGGAGTCCTGGTTTTCATTACACTACGAGTTCCTTCTCCTGTGCTCTGGACCTCAGGACACACTGTGTACACATACATGTTATACCCTCATGCCTCCCCCTTCATCACAAGTCTGGTGCTGTGGGGTCCTTACATCAAGTAAGAGTTATTTGAGTACAAGCACTATGACACCTCAACTTGATAACCAAGACGGCTACTTCAAGCCTAATCGACCTTGAAGTAGTGTTGGGAGCTATGCCCTTAAAACCCTCCATTATTGATGTTAATATTATAGTTAGAGTTAAGTATGACTGGGTTCATTAAGAGGTCAGGACGATGGAAAATCCCCAGCCAGCTGCAGAAGGCTAATACAAACTGGTGGTCAGGTTGCCTAATGATATGACAAACTTGTGACCTTTCTGAGAAACCAGCATCCTGTTGACATCAGCTGACCACAAAAGCACTGTGTCCTTGGCTTGTGTAGATGTTTCTCACTTCCCCCCTCCCTCTGTTACCCCTGCTATGGTATAAATTCAGCCTTGGGAAAAAATAAAATTTGTCACCTTGATCAGACTCTTGTCTTGATGTCTTTCTTCGAGTCTCTTGTCCCCATTCTCTCCTAGGTGGTCCCCAACCTCCACTGACTGCCTCTTGGGCTGGGGCAAATTAGCATATATAGTGTGGTTATACTCAACAAAGAGATGCTTCTTGTTTTAGGCAGGTGGCATGAGATTTCATCATGCTACCTAGAATGACATACTGCTCTAAGATTTATTTATGGAATTTAACATTCGCACAATATAGTTGGCCATAGGTAATTAAAACTGAATAGCAGATAAGAGAAGACTGCCTGATATCAAATACCTGTAGATAACGTAGTACGTACCAGACACTTCCCTAATGCCTTACAGGTATCATTGTATACATTTGATTCAAATGTCGTAAAAGGAGGACATTCTCATGTTTCCTTAAAATGTTTGTTTATTTAATATTTTGTGTGTGTTCCTGAGTGTATGCATGTATACTAAGCTTGAAGAGGTCAGAACAGGGTACAGGTGGTTGGGTGCTGGGGACTGAACCCAGATCTTCTGCAAGACAGTAGCACTCGTAACTGCTGAGCCATCTCTTCAGCCCCGAAACTTTTGCTTTCCAGTGAGGAAGCTGAGAGAAAGAAAGGTCAGAAAGCTCGCTCAGAATCCCCAAGAGAGTAAGCAACAGAGCTGGTTTCAGATGTGAGGAGGACTGGCTTAAAATCTGAAGCTTAAGCGATATTCTGCTATTAATGTGATGAATCAGTTGGCTGAGAGCAAGAGATATAAAGGAAGTGAGAACAGCTAAGATGAAACCCAGACCAGAGAGTTCATGAAGACTTGCCTGACAAAATAATGGGGAAAAAGCATGCACTGCGCATGCGCGCGCATGCGCACGAGTGGTTGTGGTTCCGTTTCCTTTACTCGTGGTGGAAGGGGTAAGTCTACTCTTGTGCAGCCTTCATATTCTGTCTTGTAATATAATGGAAAAGCAAAATTATATTTGCTTTTAATCCCTGTTCCGAGCACACATTGCCGTTGTGTCCTTCTTTAAAGGCCGTGGAAAGTAAACAAAAGAGGCTTGGGAATTGTGGGAAATCCAAATCGGCATACCATTGCTCTTTTACCGTGGATATTGCTCAACTAGCTGAGCTTTTCTTTTCTCTTTTTCAATCACTATAAAAAGCACTAAATTCACAAAACGTGAAAATTATCCTACATCGGTGCAAATATTCATACACTTAAGGTTCCCATCGCCTAAAGCTACCTGATACCTAACTGTAGATAGAACATCTTGTGTTTTGTATGGATGGATCACCTGCCAATTAAAAAGCCTATGGTCTATGGCTTAGGCAGGAAATAGGAAGTGGGACATCTGGGAGGCAGAAAGGATTCTGGGATAGATGTGGGCGCCTGGAACCAGCTGTATGGCAGAATGTAGGTTAAAATAAATGGGTCATCTTAAGTTATGATTATAGTCAGAGCCTAGCTATATGCCCAAGGTATTTGTAAATATATTTTGAGTATGAGTCTTATTTCTGGGAGCACAGAACTGGGAGGTAGAACCAGACATAACTTCTACACCTCACAGACCCTCCCAGTTAGCACTCAGGTTAGTTCTAAGAACATATTTGACCCATTGGACACCAGGGGCAGAAAGTATAATGTAGTGCGAACAAAGGCAGTGGAAGAGAACAGGTGTAGATTCAGGAACCATTAGGACTAAAAAAATTCAGTAACAATGGGAAGGGAGGAAGAGACGGAAGGATGGAGAATGTCTTCTAACTCGGTCCTTGTGTAACGTTTAAAAGCGAGAGATTAGCCAGGGAGCAAACAGGAGTGAGGCTGTTTATTAGCAGACCTTTAGCAGTTTCTCACCAAGCAGCCCTTGTGGTAGTTAGTGTTCCTAATGAGTTTCATGAGGGTTATTTTTACATCCGGGGACATCTGTGGAGTGGTAAATGTGTCCCTAAATACTAGTTATAACTCTAAGGAAATGTGTCTGTATTTGATATCAGGTTTTGGGTTAATGTATTAATGATTTCAGTTATACATAATCTTCATCCATCTTGACCCTTATCCCTGTGAACCAAGAGATGACCATATCCATTGTCCCAACCGAGGAGGGTTTATTAGGTTTCTTTTTGAACCTCATTAAAATTTTGTCACTACCCTTACACCACTTAGGGTATATTAGTTTTAAAGACAGCATGGTATACTAGCCAGAGAGCATCTTATATGATCCAGCATGTACTAGCTGCCCAAATAATTTTTCGGTTTTCTTCCTTTTCCATTTTTTCCCTTCACTCCTTTCTATCCCTTGAGAGCTATCCTTTCTCCAAGGGTCTATATCGGTAGGAGATGAAGTCATAGGCTTATGGCTTCAAGGCTAGTGCAGTTGACTCAATCCTTCTGCTGCCTGGACTTCTCACTGAGAAAGCATTTGTCAAACAGACCCCTCCTCCCAGAGCTCACCAAGAGATAACACCCTATTACGTCACATGCTTTGATCCTTAAATTATGTATGAAAAGGTTGTGTACTGTACTCATGGTCACAAGGGTGTTTTGTTTTTGTCCTTCTCAAAAGCAGGCTGTGATCTGAACTTGTCACCACTGAAACTTAGGAGAGAATTCCCTTAAATATAGATTCACTGAATTCGTAAAGTGCTCAGCTGAGGTTCAAGAACTCAGGCAGTCAGGCAGCCTTATTACCCAATGGTGTTTGATTATTGAGTTGCAACTCCACAGAGAAGATCCTGGACCAGCATCGATGAGGTGGGTTGTAACCAGAACTTTAGAACTAGTTCTACAGATTTTGAATAATTATACCTCATTTCTGAGGAAAAATGAGTATCTTTTAAGAGCAGGATAAAAATGGTCCTCCCCAAGACATCTATGCTTAATGCTTTGAAGAAGTTCAACATAAGACAAGAGATACTTAGCAAGTAGTGATAACATCAAGGAAGATGAGAAGGGAGTTACCCCGAATTTGCCAGTGGGCCAAATATATTGATGGGAGTATACTTGGAGTTCAAGAGAAGCTGGAGATTTGGAGTAAGGAAATTATCTAAACAGAGAGAAATGTTTGAAGATGACTTTGATGGAGCCATGAGCTAGGGAAGTGGGAAGCCTTGGGAATCTAGAAAAGGTAAGGAGATGGAATTTCCCTAGAAAGTTTCTATAAGAATTGAGAAGAGAAGGACACAGATGCTAAGAGGTGAGAGACAGAATAATAAGGAAGGGGTTCCAACTGGGGAGCAGGGAGGAGGATACTGCAGTGGGAGGGAGATAAGAGATAGGTAACATCAAGGTTTGATAAAGCTCCAAAGAAAACATATTATTTTATATTTACCCCAAATCATGCAGTGCACACATACACAGACTATAAGTACATGGGTTCGGGAAAACACCCATACACGCAAAATAATAAAGTAAAGTAAAGTAAATTTTAAAAACGTGCTTGCTAAACAGGCAAAGGGTCCTAGAACCCTTGGAAGAAGAGCTGGAGGTGACCATGTAGATCTGTAATCTCAGCACAGTGAAGAGTGGAGACAGGAGAATTATTGGCGATTGCTGACCACTAGTCTAGTTCTCAAGACAATGAGAGACCCACCTCAAGGAAATAAGGTAGAAATGATGACAGAGTAGGGAACCAGACATCCTTCTCTGGCCTCTGCATGGTACACCTGTAGATGTGCACACACATTTACACTCACTCACACTCACACATACACATATACACATGCCAACTAAACAAACAACTGAATAGGTAAATAGAAACACTCTGGGCCGTTCATTCAGAGAAAGCTGCTGGCTTAGTTTCTCAGCAGTGCTCTCTAGCAGGGACCCTTTAAATTGCTTCTACATTGCTGTGACAACAGAGTGATAAATTACAAGGTATAAGCTTTATTTTAAACCTCAAATTTCAACCATGCTGAAAAAGCATTTCCACATGTCTAGTTATATCCACCTCCTTTGAACATTTGCATCTCTGCCTTTCTTTGTCTAGCCTGATTAAAATAGCATTAAAATAATTGTGCGAAGTTGGATGGCAGAAGGAAAAAATAAACGCAATTAAAACGATTTTGATTCAGTGCGACATATGTTTATGAAACTTCTGGGTCTAGACCAAATATATATCTTCATCAACAATTTATTTTAGATTATTGAAAAGTTTATGGGTTAAACAATCTTGGAAACATCCTTTGTTGTTCTTGAGGCCAAGTCTTGCTGTGTTTCCCAGTGTCTTAGTTGATTTTGCTATTGCTGAGAAGACATCATGGCCAAGGCAACTTATAGAAGAAAGTTTATTCGGGCTGGGTCACAGTTTCCGAGGGTGAGTCCATGACCACCATGGCAGGGAACATGGCAGCAGGCAGGCGGGTGTGGCACTGGATAGGTGGCTGAGAGCTTACATCTTGATCCACAAGCAGGAGGCAGAGAGCTCTTGGGAAGGACATGGGATCTTGAAATCTTAATGTCCTCCCTACCCCCGCAGTGATACACCTCCTCCAGTTAGGCCCTTCTGGTTCTTCCCAAACAAGTCCATTGACTGGTGTCTCAGTCAGGGTTTCTATTCCTGCACAAACATCATGACCAAGAAACAAGTTGGGGAGGAAAGGGTTCATTGCTGTTCATCACCAAAAGAAGTCAGGACTGGAACTCAAGCAGGTCAGGAAGCAGGAGCTGATGCAGAGGCCATGGAGGGATGTTACTTACTGGCTTGCCTCCCCTGGCTTGCTCAGCTTGCTTTCTTATAGAACCTAAGACTACCAGCCCAGGAATGGCACCACCCACAAGGGGTCCTACCCCCTTGATCACTAATTGAGAAAATGTCTTAGAGCTGGGTCTCATGGAGACATTTCCTCAAAGGAGGCTCCTTTTTCTGTGATAACTCCAGCTTGTGTCAAGTTGACACACAGAACCAGGCAGTACAACTCGTGATCAAGTAGTCTAATATCTGAGCCTATGAAGGTTATTCTCATTTAAATCACCACATCCAAGTTAGCCTCAAACACTCAATCCTCCTGCCTCAGGTTAGTAGCTAAATTTACAAGTGGGCATAGTGGACATTAACATGCCAAGCCAAGTAGCTAGCTAGCTAGCTAGCTAGTTAGTTAGTTTACTTAGTCTTTATTCATTTAGTCAGGCTGACCTAAAGTGCAGGGTCTGAATCCTGGGACCGAAGCAATGCCATGAGACCCTCCAAAGGGTAATTACAGCTTACTTCCGAGGGTTAGTACTTGTTTACTCAAGTCCTCATGAGCTCAGTTGCTAGTCTCTCCTTTTTCTCCCATCTTCACAGCCATATTTTACAACTCCCGGCCACACCTACCGCACCTTTATTATTAATTCATACAACTTCTGTTACAGGGAGATCAAGCAGTTATTCCTTTTGAACAGTCACTTCCCTACAAGGCTGGAAATAATTTGGCCGCAGCAGCCACCCCCCGCACCCCCAGCCTTAGAAACACAAGTCGATGGACTGTTGTTCAGGCACCTATTGTGACTTACTTTCTGGTCACCGGGATTTATGTTTTGATGGACTGGTATATGATAAGTCCATGGACCTTGCCAGGTTTGTCAGGTATCAACTCCAAAAGCCTTGCTGGAAATACTGGTTGGCACGGCAACACAGAGAATGTGCAATGATGCGTCATATATTTTTAATAGATATATGTTTTAATAAACATTTGCCTCCTAAAGCAATGGGTTTTGAAATAAGCTTTTGCCTTGAGCCATGTAGCTACCCAGCTGTGAGTCTTGGAAGGCGACAATCTCCGCATCATTAGACGTTACGACGGATACCCCAGCAACGGAAATAATAGCTATTTACGTGCACATAAAAAGTTAACATGACATTTAAGGTGTACTTCACTCAGAAAAGTGTGCTAGTAAAACAATGCCACAGTTTGCCTCTTGACTTCTTATAAAGGTCCCCTGAAAAACCAAAAGTAAGTTGCAAGACTTGTCATATGTAGACACCCCACACCTGTCTTACTTTGACAGGTAAGGTTGCCACCAGGCCTGACCTCCCTGACCTTGGACTTCCACATGCATGAAGACCTCTGTTGGTGTCACTAATGGTATACTGATAGTCTGTTCTAATTGTTGTAGGCAGCATCTGTGTGTCCCTTCAGCTTACTGTCCTACTCCCCTGATTTCCACATGACCACTAAATGCTTGTCTGCATCAAACATTGGTGAGTTTGTGGTGAATTTTATTAACAGAACTGAAAGTTGCTTTGTGCACATTACAGCTTCCTGCCTCTGGCCTCACCTCCTCACCTTTGCCGTTTATCTCTACCAATCCCTACTCTTGTCCCATTTCTCACCATAGTTACTTACCAAAGTTTCAGCATGTCTGCTGTGTTAATTTTAAGCGTGTAACAATCATTTTCCCTTCTTATCACACAACAGAAGACTTATTTTCTGTCCTCATTGATTATTCTTCTCATAACCAGGTAAATGGACACTGTTGAGAAATTTCTCCTGAATGTTCTCTCGACTTTCTTATTTTCTGGGCATGTGCAGAAAGGACCCAAGCAAGGAAGTGCTTCCGGAATAAGACTTCACTGTCCTTGGACTTCTACACTTCATGAAGACTTCTGTTGACATCGCTGATGGCATACTCACCACCTGTATGGGTGTATTCAAAGCCTACCAAGGATGGGAAGCTTTAGAAGGGAAACCGGGGTTAGTTTTCTGTCTTTCTGTGAAAATGTCCAGCCCAGATAAGATTTGCCTCTATGCTGTCTAACTGGCGTAGCTCTAAAATCTCTTGAGCAAGTTATCCAAATCCCATTCATTTAAAAAATGTAAATATCTATCATCCAGATGACCAATGAGTGCCATCTTCCCTCCTTGTCTTTCTGGTTCACTACATAAGAAGCTTGTACTTGGGAAATGTGGGACACAGTAACTGTTTCTCAGGTCCACCTCTGGCTTCTCCCAGATGATCTATCCAATTAAAGAAAGAGGAAGGTATTTGACTCAACTCTAAATTTTCAGCAAATAAAAATTTAAAATTAAGCTTCAGCATCTAACTGGACTCAGATTAGGCCAAGGGCAAGCAATCTGATTTTAGTTGCTTGATTTAGAAGATTTAAGATTTATGGATATTTAGTTTTTAAGATTTATGGATTGATTCTCTTTTAACAGTACTCCCTCTTTTAAAGCTTCCAGAAGATGCAGACATTTTCCCCTCCTGGACCATGTGGGGTGGTGGAGGAGGGTAAATTAGAGAGTTGGTGAGTATGTATCTCAGCCATTCCTAGATAATGAGGGATGGTTGGGTGGAGTGTTCCTTTACCTCAAGTATAGCTTGGTGCATTTTCAAAACGATGTCGGAAGAACTCTTACTCTCTAAACTTGATGAAGAAGCGTTAGTCCCAGGAACTGGACTGGTTTGAACAATAATTGGTTACTTTGGAACAAAATATGGAGGTCCTAAGCTCTTAATTTTTTATGTCATGGGTTCAAGGATTTTCACTTCTTTGATTTAATCACAAGGGTATCATCGGACACATGCTTTCTCCTTAGTCATTTAAAACTGATTGGAGCCTTTTACAAAGAATGAAAGAAAACTGAGACCTTCCTCAGCTCTTCAAAGTCTTATTAAGGTTTGCCAAAACAAAACAAAACAAAACAAAAAAAAAACAAAACTCATGGAGAAGTTGCTTGACAAGCAAAGGCAGAAGCAGACCACTGGGTACCAGGGCAGTAGTAGAGTTGCTTTTCTGCCAGGGCAAGTTCTCAGGTGAGTGGATTTGGGTGAGCCCATCAACTGGAGAGCTATTTCTTTTGATTTGATTCCCTACACTGTTGTCTCCGTAGGAATCCAGTGTACACAATGTGACCATCCTGGCACTGGCTTCTCTGAGGTGCCTTACCCAGGCCTGTGTGCACAACACACCCTCAGCGTCACCTAAGTCTTGAAAGACTTTTCGGGTTATGACATTCTCCTAAATGTGCTGAGCTTTCCTTAACCTTTCATAAAACATTGTGATCTTTATGGACTGTATCATATTGTGCAGTAATGTGCTTTATTGTGCACAGAATAAGCTTTTCTTAAAGATAATTGGAAAGCTGGAAATGGCTGCTATCGGCCGATTTTTAAAAAAAATACATTATTTCTGAAATAGGGCTGGTGTAATAATGACCCTATCTGTTCAAGATTTAAGATTTGTCTTGGCAGAGAAAATTGATCCATTTCACCTTTGTCTAATGGAAATTTTTATCTAGGATTATCTGTTTATGTAAATGAATGTCCCCGTGAAGAGGGGACTTGAGGAGGCTGTAAATCTTGGTGACACTTCAGTTTCATAGGGGAGAAATTGGAAAGGATTCTAGTATTTATCTGCCTGAAATTGGTTATAAAAACAAAATTATCTTCGTGTACCTGCAGCATCTGATGTTTTCTGAAATTTCATTATATTTCTGAATAATTCAGGGAGTCGTGGGAATAGTGTTTTGACATGACCTCAATCACGAATTGTTTTTACTTTTTAAATTTTATAGTCACCTACTAATGTGCTTGTTTTCCTGCCTTTTTAAGGGTGAGATTGTTTTCTACACCATCATAGGAGCCTTCGACCGCTGTAGGCACGTTATCTGTAGGTAAATGAAATGAACCGTATTAGCAGAATATCTACCTATTTTCTCTCTAAAATTATCACGGCTACTATAAATTCTATCCGTGGGCCAAAATACTGGGGTCTGAATCATAACTGCTGTACCTTTAAACAATGTGTTTTCACGGTGATTGTTGGCCCACCCTGACTTGCTCTCACGTGGGAGCGGGCGTTGCCTTGAAATAACTTTGTAAATGTAACAGCATCAAAGAAAGGCCACAAGAAATACTGACTTATGTTACCTCTTGCCTTCTTCTTTGTAAATAAATGTGTAATTTCTTATAGGGACTGCTAACTTCATTATCTAATGGATGCCTGTTGGCGGTCCACTGTCTTTTGTTCCTCTAGCAGCCATTGTCTCTGAAGTCCCCCTGCTTCTGTTTACACACAATCGGAACCATCTCATTGGACTCAGGCAGACAGATTGTGTTACATTGAAGCTGATGTAAATGTAATATTTAATGGTGGGATGACAGGGACTGAAAATTGTCCAGAACATAGAGTTTTCTACTTTTTAAGGATGAGATTCTTTCCCAACAAGCAGGGTGGATTGAGCAGCCAGGAGTAGTGCTTGCTCCCTGGAATATCACCGATGCCATTGTTATGCCTGCAAACGTGTGTTCTGTTGCTATTAGTAGGTTCAGTAAAATTGAAATATAAATGCTATTTTGGAAACTCATAACCAGGTGGACTGTTGCACCTGCCTTTTACTATTAAATGGACACACACATAGGTAGAATACAACATCTCTGTTTCCCAGGGCACTGAAGGAAAGTGTATCAGTGTGGGCAAATGTGGACCAGTGTTGGGAGGAGAACTGAAGCTAGGAGGTAGGGGAATCAGGTAACCATGGTGAGGCACTGTAGTCTCCTACCTCATTTTTTCATGCTTATAAAGAAAACTGACAATCTGTACCATGCTATGCCCAAGCAAACAAACTGTAACTTGTGACTTGTGACCTGTGAGGAATCAACATAGTGGTTACCTTGGTAGGGGAAAAGACCAGGAGATGTTGGTGGGGACATGATCTCTCTCTCTCTCTCTCTCTCTCTCTCTCTCTCTCTCTCTCTCTCTCTCTCTCTCTCTGTCCCTCCCTTCCTCCCTCCCTTCCTCTCTCTCTCTCCCTCCCTCCCTCCCTCTTATTCTTTTCCTTCCTTCTCTTCAACTATCCCTCTCTCCCCTGTCTCCTCCAGTGTTTCTCCATGTAGCCCCAGCTAGTCTTAAACTCCAGATCTCTTCCCCTCAGCGTCCAGAGAGGCAGGATAACAGGCATGCAGCATCCTGCCTAGACAGCCTCTTTCTTCCTTCGGGCATGATTTACACAGGTGTACTTATTGGATGGAAAGTATCCAAGCTGTATCTGCTTATATATTATATGTAATATAATATATAAAATACTCAGTTGTTATATAAAATATTCAGCTCAATATTAAAAGTCCACAAATGCCAAGCTTTTGTACTAGAAGATTAGGGAAATTGTGTTACAATTTTTTTTTAAGTTATCGTACTGGGTACTTTTTAATTGTCAACTTGACAAGACCCTAGCACTACCTGAAGAGGGGAAACCTCAATTGAAGAATTGCCTTGATCATATTAGCCTGGGGCCATATATATTAGGAATTGTCTTGATTGGTGGTGATGTGGGAGGGCCTGGGGTAGCTCAATCCTTAGGCAGGTGGGTCTGGATCGTACAGGAAAGCTCGCTGAGCGGGAAGGAGTCAGCGAGTGAGCCAGGAAGAAGCATGCTACATCATTTTACCTCAGTTGCCAGCCTGACTTCCCCCGACAACCATCTGGGACCTGGATGAGTAAGAGGAGATGAACTGTTTTCCCTTCAAGTTGCTTTGGGTCATGGTGTCTATCCACAGAAACCATCAGGACTTAATGAGAGAGAGAATGAAATATTTTGACAACTGTCAACCGCTTTGCAATTATTAACAAAATTAACGAAGCAATTACTAAACAAAATTTTTATGTTGGATGTGTGTGACCTTTTGCATAGTTGAGGGTTGATCTTGATCATGCAACGTTTCGGTTTAATTATATCAGTTTTTTTTTTAAAGGTCTACAATTTAAAAAGTCACAAAATGGATAAAGTCCACAGAAAGGCATTTTAATCTGTCATTTAAATGCTCAGGTTTATAAAAGTTTATAAAAATGTAAAAGCACTTCCGGTAAGTAGAAATCCCTCTTCTGTAGTTCTCTTAAAGTCTTCCAAGTATTTTGTTGCATGGAGGTGGTTTTGAGTGTTTAGATTCATCACTGTGAACGAGATGAGGCCAGGCAGCGTCCTCAGAATATTTCCGACATCTTAGACATTTAGAAAGCACTTCGAACAGAATAAGAATTGCTTTAGGAAGGGGAGAGATTTAGGGACCTAAGAACCAGAGAGGTCTTTTTAACTAAGCTGGAGCTCCTGGGGGTCAGAGAGTATCCACACTATTTGTCCTAGTGAAGGAATAGGATAGCCTAATGCAGGAGATGTGAGAAACCGGTTTAGGCAGACCTGGATTTGAGTCTGGTGTTCCTGCTTATTCTTCACGGCACTGGACACGGAATTGTGCTTCGATTGCCCTCGTAGCAAAATACGGATGCTTTATGTGCTTGTCAGTTGTGAGTGCTCAATAAGATATCAATCAAGAGGCAGCTTCCTTCAGGACATGGTAAAGTCCCCTCTTCCTCCCTGCAACCTTAGAGGGGATGCTGTGATTTAAGGTGTTTGATAAGGGAGACTACTATCATTTCCTGCCAAAAATCAAATCAGAGTAAATTATGTTATAAATTTTCTTTCTATCTGTCTGTCTGTCTATCTCATCTATCTGTCTGTCTGTCCATCCATCCATCCATCTCATCTATCGATCGATCTATCATCTATCTATCTATCTATCTATCTATCTATCTATCTATCTATCTATCTATCTATCTATCTATCTATCTATCTATCTATCTATCTATCCATCCCTCATCTATCTCAGTTTTGTTACTAGTAAAAGCTACCCTGAAGAAATGGCTTATCTCCACAGTAGTAATCAACGTAATACAAATCCCGAGATCAGATAAAACACTTCGTGTACAGAAAGAAGTAAGCAGCCATGGCCTCCCATATAGGTACCTACCTCTGTAGCCATGAGTTGCTTTGAAGTGAGCATACACTCCTTAGATAGTTCTGTTTGAGAGAGTGAAAGGTATAAAGTGACTAAGCCATGAAGCTAGTGTTTCCCTCTAAACCCATCAGCCGGATACATAACCTTCTCTCCCGTGCGAAGCCAGAGAGCAGAAGAAGAGGGAGGCGAGAGTTGCTACAGGCATGGGTGCACCTGCTATTAAGAGCTTACCAGCTCTCAAGGGCATGGCTTACCACAGTATCCAGCACTGGTGGCCAGGTGCATGCTTGATGAATAGGTGAGTCTGTGCTTAGCCCCATGGAAACCTCAGTTGTCAGATGAGGCAATCGTTGGAGCCAGTACAGAACAACAACAAAAACCTCTTATGTGTGGGAGAAAACACCCTTGCTTTCCGTGAGCATTGATCGCATGCTCAGTACACTATCACTGTTCAGGGGCTAAACACTTCATAGTTCAGAGATGTAGGGGTGGGCTTAGTGCAGTCACGGGGAGTCAGCCTGCCCTGCAAGCTACCATCCCTTCACTAACTGCAGTCTTCCTCAGCCATTTACTCATCCTGATAAGACACCACACAAATCTCTCTTCGGCTACACACATGCCCAGACTGCTGAGCTGCTGGGTGCACTGTGAGGTGGGAGAGCCGGAGGAACAGAAAGGGCAGAGGCAGACTCCAGCCCTGTAGTCACTTACTGAAGTGAAGTATTACTATATTATAAACGATTGGGTTTCATGATGGAATTTTCAAGCAAAATTTGTTGTTTCTCTCTGCCTTCATCAGAGTCCCAACCTCGTCAGTAAGCTCCTCCCCCTCAGCCTCCTTCCCACTTTTCAAGCCACCTGAGACCTTTGACCCTACTCGTTCCCAATCTGTTTGTGCCCCCTCGGGGAATCCTGTCTAGTTTTGTAGTTATACCCACTCTCACAACTCCCCTATTCACACACAACCTTAACAAGTTGGGGTCTACATATGAGAACGAATGGACCAATGAACAGACAGTTCTCAACAGAAGAAGCAAAAAACGTCCAATACACATTGTGTGTGTGTGTGTGTGTGTGTGTGTGTGTGTGTGTGAGAGAGAGAGAGAGAGAGAGAGAGAGAGAGAGTGTGTGTGTGTGTGAAATGTTCAGCATCCTTAGACATCAGAGAAATGCAAATCAAAACCACTCTGACATTCTCACAGATCTCAGTTAAGATGTATGTGACCAAGAAAACACACGACAACAGATGCTGGTGAGAGGAGACTGCTTGTCCGCTGCCGTCAGGAAGGCAAACTAGTCCAAGCACCGTGGGAAAATCACCCAGCCGCATCACTCCTGAACACGTACACGTACCACGTATTTCCTACCACAGAGACACTGGCACATTCACGCTTACTGCTGCGCTACCCACAATGCCAGGGAAATAGAGCCACCTTGGTGCCCATCAACAGAGCAGGTAATGTCAATGTCGCACATTTACACCATGTCATTTTACTCAGCTCTGAAGGCAAATGGAGTTATGAAATTTTCAGCAGAATGGATAGAACCGGGGACTATCACATTAAGTAATGTGGTCTGTCTCAGAATGATAAACACCTTTATGTAAGTTTTAAGAGCAAATATTGGTAACAAGCTTTCCTACCTCTGGTCATAACCGAGAGAATGTTTTCATTTCGAAAATCAACCCGAGAAATCTCATAATATTTGGCTTACTTTTTCATCGTTAAGAGTCTTGATGACAAATGTTATCATAGCCATCTAATCGTCTGTATTCTCTAGACAGGGACAAAGCAAAGACCCAGACAATTTTCTTGATAGATCAGAATTCAAAAGGGACAGCAGGAGTGCTAGAGGCTAGTCTGGGTGGGAGACACACGCTCTGCATGCACTCTTAATTTTAGTCAGCCATGCTGAGAACAGAAGTCCCTGCCAACTGGTTAGATCTAAAATAAATAAATATGCTCTTGGCAGAAGTGGAAGTCAGGCATCCCAGCAATGAAATCAGTAGATTTTTCACCCCAAATACAAAGGGCATCTTCCAAAGCTCAACATTTGCCCTAGAAGGACGAGAGAAACTATCTGTAGGTGTCCCCTGAAAAAAGTTACTTAGTGACAAGAGACAGTAGTGCAGAATTTTGGTGCATGGAATCTATCTTTTTTTAATTTTAATTTTTTATTTTTACTGAAAAGGGACACATAAACTCCAAGCACAAAAACAGAAGCTACCCAGTCTGAGAGATACTTGTCACCTGAAGTCTAGAACATCTAGAACACGTATATTTTTCTATACTTGAATTTTTCCTACCTCACCATAGGTGTGCAGGGTTTTTGTTTTTATTGTTGTTGTTGTTATTGTTACTGTCACCTGTTTACCAAACATAACACCCTGAACACACATGGTTGACTTCCCCTTTTAGAGAAAATTCAGGATCAAAAGTTTGATCTTATTAAATTAATGATTTAATACATATGCTTGTAACAATACACTCTTTAAAGAAGTGCAACATTGCAGATGTATGGGTGCTCCTGCCCTGTGGAATTTTAATCACATGGCTAGACACTGCCCCACACTTGTGTTTGTCATCCCAGTGCAATTCAACATACTGTTATCACACGTGGATGTATTCCCATGCGGTTACCTGATGTATGGACATTATTGTACCTAATGTGTGCAGTGGCTCCATTCATGCTCTTTTTTCTGTGGGTGTTGACCATGTTCATATGCATAGCTATGGTTTGTCCCTTCACGATGATGAGCAGTTGATTGTAAGGGGGCATTAAAACTCACTGATCCTGCCGCATTTTACTTGACCATCAGTATTCTCCACGTTCATTCTCATCAATACTGATTTGATCAAAACTGAGTCCGAGTCTAGCCCGAGCAACATAATAACATTGCATATTTTTTTTTAACAATTCTTGTGATTACATGTATTTCTTTAAAAAATGTAACTGTCATTGTGCCAAGAATATCTATTGTGAGATCCTCTTAATTTCTAAAGTATACAACGAATTCCTACAAATCTGCAGTGTGGAGAAAACTAACGAAGTGAAGAGAAAATTACTGACGGACTTGACTAGGCGTTTCTCCAAAGAAGGTCCGTGGATGTTGAAGAGCTATAGGAGCCCTCAGCAGCAACTCCTCATTTGAGGAGTATCAGTGAAACGGATATCAGGGCACACCTGCACATCAGTAAAAAAAAAGGCGTTATCGCACAACTGCCCACAGCTGGCTTTCAAGAGGCGACCAATCAAAAGTGTTGGGTAGTAAGGTCATCATCAATATGGTCATCATCAGTATTACCTAAAGCCCCACATTGTGCTTGTGCACTAATAGCACAGATGTTAAGTGTGTGATCAACCACCTTTTGACTGGTCTGCAGGTTCCCTTCATGAGGTGGGACACACACTTGACACAGATCAAGTGGCCAGACACCTGAGTAGGTATGTAATGCCCCCAGGGGAAAACCTAGTATATTATTCTGATAAAGGAAGATAACAATACAGTGATTCCTTAGGACAGCTCTATTTGTAGATCGACTCCTCAGTCAACCCAAGTCAGACAGGTCTCTTCCTGTAGTCCATAAAGAATGAAACAGAGACCCACGACTGCACAAAGCAGAGAGAATGGGGGACTCGTAGCATTTAGCCCTAAATGAGATGCCTTCCTTAAAGCCCTTCCCTATGTCCAATTTCCTCTCTCAAGGGTTAGACCTGTCTCCTGTGTGTTCCCAAGTAAACAATGTCTTCATGATACAACATGACCAAAGTGCATGTGAACACTAAAGTGTATGGCTGCGTGTACAAGTCCTGCCCAGGTTTAAGACACACAGGTCCAACCATTGAGAGAGGAAACTGGCCATAGATTTTCACTCCTAACTAAGAAGCTGTTTTCAATTGTTACATGATAACAAAGAAAAAAATCTATTTTAGCTAATGCAGTCTCCTGTAGTGTATCAATGCACCAGAAGCAGTTGACCAAAGCAAAACAAATTCAATGATATTTTGAATGAACTTTTTCTTTCATTCTGGCCTTTTGCCCTTTTTTGGCCTTTTGTTTGTTTGAGGTTTTTTGGTGGGGGGTGGCTTTCTTGTGTGCTTTTACTTTTTGTTCATTGTTACTTTCACTTTTCGAAAGAAAAAGACATAAAAGTTAAGGTTGTACAGGTTAGGAGATAGAGGAAATTTGGGAGAAGTTGGGGGATGGGAAACATAATCAAAATATATGTTATGAAAATATTTTAATACAAATAGAAACACAAAGAGATTTAAAAAAAAGTGTTGGATAGAATGTAGAGCAACTGGAACTCCCTTGCTGGTGGATATGGGACCAGCATAGATGTTCCCTCAAGTACTAACAGTATAAAGGACGTATGATTCAGGAACCTCATTGCTGTAATTTATCCAACAGAAATTGTCTAAACCATTATTTCAGGAGGATATTACCAGACAGTGCATCAATATTCCCGATGTGGTATGCAAAAACTCATGCAAATCTATACATATCATAAATTAAGAATAAATAAAATTTCTTATGAGTAATTTGGGGTTGCCAAGTGTATTTCCACAGCAAAGCTTACTCCTACATATTTGGTTCATTTTTATTTAATTATTAGAGAAGTTGTTTTATTGATTCATTTTTCAAAGTATTGCTAATCTCTAAAAGCAACACTGCATTTTGTATCCCAAAACTTCGTTGAATTAATTTTTTTAGTTTTAACAGATTTTGGGGGTAGTATTTTGGGTTTTCCATTCTATGAAAAACTGAAGATTAGGGTGGTTTTACCTCCTCCTCTTGCCTCCTCCTCTTCCTCCTCTTTATCCTCTTCCTCTTCTTCCTCCTCCTTCCTCTCTCCTCCTCCTCCTCTTCCTCCTCCTCCTCCTCCTCTTCCTCCTCCCCCTCCCCCTCCTCCTCCTCTTCCTCCTCCTCCTCCTCCTCATCTTCCTCTTCCTCCTCTTCCTCCTCCTCCTCCTCCTCCTCTTCCTCCCCTCCTCCCCTTCTCTCCTTCCTCCTCCTTCTCTCCCTCCCCCTCCTCCTCCTCCTCCTCCTCTTCTCCTCCTCCTCTCCCATCTCCCCCTCTCCCCTCCTCTTCCTCCCCCTACTTTTTTCTTTTCTTGTCTAATTGCTTTGGTCAGAGCGGCCAGTGCTGTGGTGACTAGTATCAATGAGCATGACTACATTTGTTTTGTTCATCATCTCAGAGGATAAGCTTTAGGCTTTACCAGTGAGTATTATATTTGCTGTGGGATTTTAATAAATGACCTTTATAATGCTGAGGTAATTAGTAATTTCTCTTTGTTCCTAGTTTGTGGAGGAGTTTTTTTACATGAAGAATTATTTCTTTTTTTCTAAGATTTTTCTCGCTGTCCATTGAAATATAATTTTTGGTCTTCACTCTGTTAATATGATATCTTACATTATCTGATTTTTCTTTAGTTGAACCCTTCTTGCATACCAGGGACAAATCCCACTTAATAAGGGTATAGTCCTTGTAATGTAAACTATAACTAGGTTGTAGAGTCAGTGAACTTCCTTAGGAACTCACCCAAGGCAATCACCCCATAACCTCCTTTTCTTGTGAGATCTTTGTCTGGGTAATGTTCGCCTCATAAAATAAGTATGGAAATGTTTTGATTTCTTCAATAACTTCTAAAAGATTAAAAAGAAATAAAGTTAATTCCTGTGGATGTATTGGAATCTATCATTGAAACCAGTTGGCCCTGGGTTTTTCTTGGGTAACTTTCTGTTTATTGGACTCAAAATCTCCAACACTAATTTCAGGTTGTGTTTTCATAATTTAGTCATTGTTCCTGTATAAGAATGTATCTATTTCTCCTGGATAATGAATTTATTCTCATATAGCGGTTTTAGTAGTTGCTTATGGATCATTTGATTCCTGTGGTGTGATTTAAAATGTCTTTTATTTCATTTCTCATTTTATTTACTTGATTTTTTCCAGTAGCCCAGTTAATTGTCTATTTTTATCATCTTTCTGATATCAAAGTTTAGTGTGAATATTTTCTACTCAATATATTTTTTGCTCTAATCTTTGTCATTTCTTTTACTTTATTTTCTCTTTTTTAGATTGTTGACATTTAACGTTATTATAATTTTAGATCTATCTTCTTTCTTAAGGTGGGTATTAGTCAGTGCAAATAATTCTCCTGGCATTGTTTTGCCTCCTTCTATAGGTTTTGGACTATAGTGTTTTCGTTTTGTTTCAAGACATTTTCTGTTTTTCCTTTTGATTGTTCTTAAACCCCTTTGGTGGCTTTAGAATGTGTTATATTTTTATGAATAGAATGTCCTAGTTTTAACATTTATATTCATGAAAAAGCTACTATTTTGGCTTCTAATTTGGCAAACCTTTCTGTACTGACAATCACCAGGAGGTTCTCTAGTATTTTCTTCTAGCTTTAGTGTTTATCATTCATCTTCATGTTTATACTTCACTCAGTCTTTTAGAGTGTAGTATAATATCAAAGTCAAATTAATTTCCACCTCCTGAGTACCTAATAACTTCAGCAGCATTGAGTCATCTATACATTTGCAAATGGCTCGTTTCCAGGACAATTTTTTGTCAGTGTTTACATACTTCAAAATTTCTTCTTTTTTTAAATTAAAATAAAACATTTAAAGTGTGTGTGTGTATGTATATCATGTGTGTGTGTGTATGTATATCATGTGTGTGTGTGTGTGTATGTGTGTGTGTGTGTGTGTGTGTGTGTGTGTATGTGTGTGTGTTTGAACGTTCCATGGAATTTGGGGATCAGAAAAATATGTATTCTGATGTGTTTGGATAAAATGTTGTATAGATACCAAATTCAAATTAGGCATATTTGATCATATAACATCATTTAACTTAGATGTTTGTTTATATATTTACTTTTGGTCAGGATGTTTGGTGTCTTTCCATAGAGGAGCATTTGCTTTATGAAAATGAGGACACTCGTGTTTACTGGGTGTACACTGCAATGTCCTTTGATGGATCATCCCTTTAATCAGCATGAAGTGACCTTTACTGCTTCTAATTAATTTTACTTTGAAGTATATTTTGTCAGACATTAGAACAGCAACAGTTGCGTGGGTATGTATGCTTATGAATGTGGTCTATTGCACTTGAAGTACCCAGTGAGGAGTGAACTCTCTCCCTGCGTTAGCACGTTTTTCTCCCTTATTCTCATCCCAAGGTCACCTGAAGGGGTCAAGTTTTGTAGCCAGTGGCTGGTGTGACTACTACACATTATTCCTACTGATATCATAAACACATGGAGGACACAGGGGACCGCAGCACAAGGTCCCTTGGTCAACTCTCATGAGATCTTGTGAGGAATCCAATCCTACAAGGGGGTGTCTAGAGTAGTACCGAGGGAGAGTCACAGAGTTTGTGGTCAGAGACACATTCTGTTAAATTATTTCCACATGTTAATTGACTAAGTCTGCTAAAACATTAATTCTCGTGGATATTAGCCAAAAAGCTCGAATTACCCAAGATGCAATCCACAGACCAGAGAAAGCTCAAGAAGAAGGATGACCAAAATGCAGATGCTCCCACTCCTTCTTAAAAGGGGAAAAAGTATCCATAGGAGGGAAGTTTAGAGCAGCGAATCAAGGAATGGCCATTCAGAGCCTGCCCCACATGTGGCCCATGTATATACAGCCACCAAAACTAGATAAGATTGATGAAGCTAGAAAATGCATGCTGAAAGGAACTGGATATAGATCTCTCCTGAGAGACACATCCAGAGCATGTCCAATATAGAGGTCAATGCTAGCAGCAAACCATCGAACTGAGACTAGGACCCCCTTGGGGGGAATTAGAGGAAGGATTGAAAGAGTTGAAGGACTTGCAACCCCATAAAACTACAATTCCAACCAACCAGAGCTTCCAGGAACTAAACCACTACCGAAAGACTATACATGGACTGACCCAGGGCTTCAACCGCATATGTAGCGGAGAAGAACCTTGTTGGGACACCAGAGGAAGGGGAAGCCCTTGATCCTACCAAGGTTGGAACCCCAGTGCAGGGGAATATGGGGGATAATAAGGGGGATGTATAGGGGAATACCCTATGGTGGGGGGAGGGAGGAAAGGGGCTTATGTGGACAGGAAACTGGGAAGGGGAATAACCTTTGAAATGTAAATAAAAAATATATCTAATAAAAAATTTAAAAATAAAGATGAGGATGTGGCTCTGTAAAAACCGATATGCCTACCGTAGAGCTGTTTGATGATGAGGACAGGAACCCCTTAGCATTCAGCTAATTGATGTATTCATGAAGTGACATGCATTTAGTAGTCCGTTCCACTCAGATATTCATAGTGTGAACTGGTCAGAGTAGGTGGAGAAAGTCAATGAACGACAATTTTGTGCTACATCTTTATCACCCCAGTCATTAAGAAGCAGCAAGAAGCTTGTATCTAGACACCTGCTTGTCCAGGAACAACAGGTCACTTAGATTTTCAAGGTATGTTGGCACAGTCACTTGATACCTCTTCAGAAGAATCACTGATGCTCTTGTTTAAAAACCTTATTGACTGTTCACAGGACAGGAAAACAAGAGAGAGAGAGAGAGAGGAGGAGAGAGAGAGAGAGAGGAGGGAGGGGAGGGAGGGAGGAGGAGGAGGGGAGGGGAGGAGGGAGAGAGAGAGAGAATGAAAAGGATTATATGATTTAAAAATATCAATAATCGACAGGAACCAAGGGAAAATTATCTGTTTTTGAGGGGTTTTCCTTGGAGGGAATTTTGTGGGAACAGACACGTTCTAACTCTATGTCATGCCTCTCACCAGCCACCTGATGGTGAACTGAGTTCAATTTTATGATGTTAGCACCCATAGCTGTTGGCTTCTGGACAAATAAACTACAGTGTCTTAATCTTAACTGAAAGAATGAGAGTAACACATCCCCTCACTCAAAAAGTTTCAAAGATAAGTAGTGTGCAGTGACCCTCCGATGCTTCCCGGAAAATCTTCAGCCTGACTCCTCAGACATGGTTTCGAGGCCCGGGAGGAAGGAGCTCTGCAAGTAAGTGCCTGGCTTGGAAGCGTTGCAGCTCAACAGGAGTGAAGACTCACCTGACTAGAGCAGCTTGGCTGTGAAACCTTCATTCTCCCCACCCCCACCTCAAGAGCTGTTATAAACACTGGGAAAAATGTGGACCATCTGTAGCTGCAGATGGGGATTTGTGGACGGTGTACAAGTTGCAGCCGTGGAATCAGTGGAGATGCCCAAAATATGTCATCCAAATCGGCCAGTCAGAATGGCAAGGGGAGCATTATCTTGTTCGGGTCCCCCATCTCACTAACTTACGATGGCGAATGGGCCCCTCAAGGGGTTATGGACTCGTTCTCTTCCCCCGTTCTCCGATGGAACTAGTGCTTTAACTTGCAGCAGGCTGGACTTAGCTTCTCGGGGACAGGTTGTCTGCACAATTATCTGAGGCACCATGAAGTCTATTGCCATCGCCGTTTTCTACCATTTGATTTTTACTGCACAAAATGGGTTGTGAGCAAGTCGTATTTTGACTTATTTGAAGAGGCGAATGTTGTGGCTAAATGGACTATGCCAGTTTGATGAAGTGAGTTTATATTATTATTCATTGTTTCCGGGTTTCATTTTTTTTGTTGTTGTTGCTACACTCTCTAGCACACATAATTTTGTTTGTCAAGCTTAAAATATCACCCTGCGGTTGCTAGAATTTGCTGAGCATGAGGGACATGAATAGGTAGTTAACAGTATCAGACCATAAAGACCCTTTGAGGAGACAGTTTATTTGTATGGAAAACAGCCCCCTCTGATCCTGGGATTTTAAACTTTTCAAGAAGACACTTTTGGTTAAGTGCATTCATGTGCCGTGTTTGTCTAAGATTCTTTGCATTTGGACCTCAATATGGGCCTGAGGATCTGCTCGAAGGTTCCTGCTACTGAAACACTGATGAGGAAGAAAAACTACACAGAAACAAATGAACCCAAACCCCTCCGAACAGTGTGTTATTATTTCAAGCTTTTCTCTGGAAACCCTGGGCTTAGATCCCCGAGGGGAGCCTTTTGGCCTGGGAAGAGTTAAGGGGTGGAACAGGAGGACACACAAGAGTTCAGGCAGGCTCTGGAATAACTTGCTTCAATGTGGCTTTTAGACAGCATAGAAATTGTTGTTTGGATTAAACCATCTCTCTTAAGCGGTCAAAAATGGTAACTCCTCTCAAGAAAGCAAAGCCAGGTTAGTGGAGTGCAAAGGTTCATGGGATGATATGGAGCGAATGTATTTTGAGAGGGCATCAGAACCATGCATATAGGGACACAGTGGCTGTAGCTGTCCTAGATGGACAGTCTTATCTTCTCTTTCACTTGAGCAGAGAAACTCCATAGTCTTCTCTCTACTGTTGGGGAAGGAGAGCCCATTCTGAGGGTTTCTTCCCAGTCAGACACAGGTAGTGAACTGAAATACAAATATCTGGACAGATTTGACTGTGTGGTGTTGGTATTCAGATGTATGGGTCTGACCAGGAGGAGTATTTGTTTTCACCTGTCTGACTGTGACAAACATGACAGAAGAAACAACTTCAGGGAAGAAACAGCTGAGACAGTCACAGCTGCAGGAGCTGGAAGGTTCTGGTTACATTGAATTTAGAGAGAATGAGAGAGAGAAAGAAATAGAGGGAGAGAGAGAGAGGAAGAAGAAAGAGGAGGAGGAGGAGAAAAGGAGGGGGAGGGAGAGAGAGAGAAGGAGGAAGAAGAAGAGGAGGAGGAAGAAGAAGAGGAGGAGGAAGAGGAGGAGGAGGGGTTGGGAGAGGGAGGAAGAGGTGAGGGAGTGGGGGGGAGGGGGAGGGGAAGGTGGGAGGAGAGAGAGAGAGAGAGAGAGAGAGAGAGAGAGAGAGAGAGAGAGAGAGAAGAGAGCAAACTTGTGGTTAGCACTCTCTCTGTTGTATTCATATTGGTATCCCAGTCCATTGCACCTCATTTAAGCTCCCTCTTGTACACACAGAAAGTCTTGTCACCGCCCTATTGTAGACTTGGTCAAGATGACCAATACTAACTATCACAGAGTATCAGCTAGATTTTGTGGCTGCATACCTCACCCATGTTTCCCAATTCAACTTTACCGGTGATACAACTGGGGATTTTTATCTCTTCTTATGAATTTTGCATCTTTTCTTTTATTAGTTTCAAACACAAGAGGGGGAGATGAATGGGTTTATTATCAACCTGACAAACCTTGGGATACAAAGGGCTTTGAAGCATTGTGGTAAGTCTTTAAATAAACAGCTAACACTACCATTGAAACATGAAAAAAGACATTGTATGGGTGCGGCCCATGCCAATTTCTTAGGACTTGCAAAATAAATAGATGGTAGATTGATTAATAATACTAGAAGAAGGAATAGAGGCAGAAGTATTAATTACCAATCAGATGCCTAATGTGTACTAGATGGTGGCCTGAATCCTCTGTGTATACCATTTTATATCTTACAGTGAATCTATGAGGTGTATGTGATGATTGATTCTACTTTTTCCACTGCAGGGGCCAAGACTTAGCATGGTACAGTGCCAATAGGTAGTCATGAATACCACACAATGTCCCATGCACGTTGTATGTCTTTAGGGCTCTACATCTGGCCTACACTTTTCGAGGTTCCTGTGACTTACAGAAATGTACATTCTAATGAACAGCTATGGGCTGAGGTAGGCTGTCTCACAACTCTCTTGTGCTTGCCTTTATCTTTCTCTGGCTCCTTGTGTGAACTTGGAGAGAGGCTTCTAACTCATGTCTGGTTTGCTGATCCTTTGAACCCAGCCTGTCTCCTTTTTGTCTGTTTCCCACCTATCATGTGCTCACATCTAACTTTTATGCTTCAAGTTATCTTGAATATAAAAGTTAGATACAACAGTTTTGGTTGCTCAGATTTCTCTCTCTCTCTCTCTTTCTCTCTCTCTCTCCCCTCCCTCCTCCCTCTCTCTCTTTCTTCCTCCTCCCATTCAAAAACCTTCAGTGGCTGTAGCATGGTTGTGGTTGGAGAAGAGGTCTTCTAGTTCACAGCATGCAAGTTGCAGTTGTTACCCTTGGGGAAGATTAAACAGAAGGTGCGTACACAGATAGGAGATGTGACAACATTTTTGTGTCCTCTGTAATGATGGACAAAATTCACTGATTGAGTAAAGCCCTCTCTGTGTTTTATTATGAACCAGACAGTTCCAGTCTTTTTTGAGCATCGCACAGCCTTGAAAAGATTATTACTTGGTTTCCTTTCTAATCTAAGGGTAACCAAGGTTGCTTTTTTTCTCTGAATACACTGAACATTCTCAACTCCGTGGAATGGCTCCTTTAAACAGAGATGTAGTCCACATGACTGCAAATGACTTGTATGTTAGATTATGGTAAGACAATGATTACTAAGTATTTGCTGAGTCCACATGGAGCTTGGTTAATAACACTTAACCATAAAGTATGTTTCTTGTCTCTCCGACTATCATTATAAGTAGGTAACCTACCATGGAAACTCATGAAGATTTATCAAGAAGAGAGGCAAGTAGGGAGCAAGAGCATATTTCTCTGCACTCACCATCGAGCCCCAGCTCTTAGAGGCTGGCCTTGTTGCACACTCAGATGCTTTGAGCAGACAGGCAGTATTGCACAAAATGATGTCCTGGTGAATGGGGAGCAATTGGTTCTCAGGGAAAGCAAGCAAGCAAGCGAGCAAGCCTTGATATGTAGTTTTGGTGGTGTCAGCACTCCTGTGCTGGCAAATTTCAAGCTTCCATTCTGACCCCAGTGCTGGATAAAGATGTGCTGGGCCATCAGCTCTGCTGATAAGGGCCCACACCTGCTTCTGTATACTTTAAAGGTGAGTGCTGCTATATTGTAAGAGGTGTTATATTTTATTACCAGGTATTTTGAGAGTGTGTTCTGACAGGCACTCCTGGGACAGTATGTGCAGTAGGGTAGCAGTGGTGGAAGGCAGGGGATTGAAGGAGGAGAGACTAATTAAACAGACCAAGAGGCGCTGTTTTGTTCTTGGATTTTGTTGATGATGCCTTGCACTGTGGGAGTGGGTGCTAGTGGTTTGCAGACTTCCCATTGTCCTGGTTGCCATTTGGTCAACTGCCATGTTACGGAGAGCGAGGCAGCCAGGCAGGCTACTGTGCTGTGTGAGTGAGTGTGTCTGCTGCTATGGGTGCTGTCCTCAGGGTGTTCTTTGTGGGGCTGAGAACACAGGTATTTGTAAGAAGTGTCCAGACCTCAAACGTTAGTGTCAGCAGCGTCTTTCTTCCAGTTATGTCTTTTTGAAGCCCCCAATTGTCTCTAATTCATAGATCTTGACATTCTGCATATTGAGGTTGTCGAATCACAGGAATAACTAAAAAGGATCCCATGCCACTCTCCACCCTTCCCACAGAGGACAAAGGAAAAATACATCAGTGTAAAGGGATGTTAAGCAAATAATTTAATACTAATACAAATGCTAATAATAATAAAAATAATTTTTATGTTTCAACTAAAAACCCCAAAAGGCTTTGATACGAAGCTTACTGAGCAGAACTAAATGACTTTTTAAGAATGGGCTTTGGTTTAAGATTATATTTAGAGGTCTACTCATGGTCTTCCCATACCAAGCCACACGTCACGTTTTACTCAAGCAAACTAGCTATACAAAACACGTACACAATAAAGTCTAAAAGACTTTGTTCAGTGCAATTTCAAATACAAAAAAAAAAAAAAATCAGAGGGTGGCTATTTCCTCTGTTTAATCAGAGTCTTTGTGCCCAAGTAGTCTGTGAGTTAGTATGTCTAAAACATTACATTATTTTTATAGCTTAATTTACCAGAAACAACTCTGCCTGTTCAAGGTCTCTGCATTGAGCCATGATATAGGAATCTCAAGGTATTTAAATACAGTAGGTAAATAAATATAAGATAGGGAGATCCGCAGGGGTCGCCGTGAGAGCCGATCAAACACACTGGCAAAGGAGGGAACTCACGGTCTTTCCCTTCTGCATCCTCTCTTCTCCCTGCTCTTTTCTCCCCACGGCTCTCACCCTTACCTCTGGTTCTGCCCAGCCCAATAGAGCCCCTGCACCCGTCCTACTTGTAATTTGTCGCTAATCAGCTGTCACTGTCATCGCCATGATGAGAGGTTCATCGCTGGCTGAGGGTAATGGCCTTAAAAGTCACAGAGTCAATGTCAATGGGATCGCTCCAATTCAATCACTGAGCTGAATGAGGGACGGCACCTGCTGACATTAGCACTCATTTTGAGCTCAAGCATCTGGGCCCCAGTAAATAACCATCAGTGGGTGGGTCTGGGGGACAGGTCATTAGCCCCACGAAAAATAAATATCGCTTCCCTTGATGGCTGTGAGTAATTTAGCTCAGACGAGGAAATTTCACCCTAGATTAAGTATGATGAGCCAATATCAGTCAGAGGAGGCCAAACACTGAGAGCTTGATGAGGTAGAGGGAAATTTATATTCAGCTGGTTGCATGCGAGATGAGCTCAAAGAAACGGTCTACCCTTCCGACCCATCTTCCCGTGCACACTCATTGGTGGCCTTATCACTGCTTGCCTCTTCCTCCTTAATGCTTTTCGGGGGATGGGTACTGGAAGGGGAGGTTGGAGGCAGGGTTCAAATACCCTCCAGTTTGCCTTTCTGATTTTATTCTGTAGCACAGAAAGTCCTGGCCTAGCCCTTTAGCCCGCTCTTGGCTGGGAGAAGGGATTTGCCATAGCTTCAGGCTTTCCCATGTAGACCACCCATCCTGAGAGAGCAGACCCAGTTTTAATTGCATTGGAGGGCTTCGGGGCTCCTCTCCTGCTGGTAAATGGCATGGGAGAGGCAGAAATGTTGGTCCTTGTCCCTTCATTGTTATGAATTCTGAGGGCAAAGGCACTACTTCCTTGGATTCAGAAGAAAATGTTTTTATTTGCCCCACTGATATAATCCATCAAACTCGGAAGGTTTATTAATAGAAATCTTTATTAGGAACAGTTTGGCTCACTTTAAAATCATATTTTAGATCTATAGAATTCTTTCAGCCCCTTCTCCCTCATTGAGCCAGACATATCTCAAAACAGGAGCGTTTGCTTCCCCAGCAGTTCCTTAAAATAGGCATTCAAGCTAATTCATATTTTTCGCTGTCTCCTTTGATAACAACAGATCCGGGAAGTGACTCTAATGGAAAATATATCATCTATTAAAATACTTTTCTAAGCTACTATGACACCTGACAATGAGCCAAAAATTTAATAGTGTCTTTGAAACCTGAATTGTGTATCTGAAAATTTTGATTGTGGGATACATTTTGTTATAGAGTATTGGGAAGGGGTAAAGAAAACACACCTAAGAAGGGCAGGAGAAGGGCCTCAGTGGTTACTTCCTGGTTTTGCAGAGGACCCTGGTTTAGTTCTTAATCTCCTATAGTTCCCATTCTAGAGATGCCCTCTTCTGAACTCCAAGGGTGTTAGGCACGATTATATATATACATATATATATATATATATATATATATATATATATATATATGCTGGAAAAACACTCAGACATGGAAAATAAAAATAAATCTCGAAAGACTACATACTTTGTAGTGAATAAGGGGCGTAGATTTCAGTTGGATTACATGGAGCGTGGGATAAGTCAAGATCCAGGTGACTTAGGTTTATAAGAGTTCAATAGGCACTTTCTGCCTGAATTAATACAGACCTAATATAGTTATGAAATGCACCACAGACACATACCTGTGAGGCTTCAGTTTTATCAGAGTGACAGTCACATTGTAAATCTAGAAATAATATTTTTTCTTGACTGTAGCAATCACTTAATATTAGATAAATGAATGATAAACAAATATTTGCTTTAAGGCTCCTCTTTGAAACGTCAAGTTCCAGAGGGCTAGGGACTGAGTCTGAAACAGCTCCATTCCTAGAACCTAACTTAGGGGATCTCATACGAGAGTCGATCAATTAATGATTTACAAATAAGCAAGAAAGTAAACACAGTCCTTTAGTGTTACTGACTGAGCTGTGTCTCCAGTTTACATGGAAAACCTTTGGTTAAGCCTTACATGTCAGGTACTCTTATGATTTGATTGTGAAAGCTTGGTCCAAAATGTTGAGGTGTGTGTGTGTGTGTGTGTGTGTGTGTGTGTGTGTGTGTGTGTAGTGATCAATGCATTAATCCATTGATGGATTCCTAATTAGTTGGCATAATTTTGACATTGTCTTAGTGTTTCACTGCTGTGAAGAGACACCATGACCAAGGCAACTCTTATAAAGGCAAAACATTTCATTGGGGCTGGCTTACAGTTTCAGAGGTTCAGTCCAGAGTTCAGGAGGCAGACTTGGTGCTATAGTAGCCAAGAGTTCTACATCCTGATCTGAAGGAGGAGACTATCTTTTGTACCGAGCACTAGGAGACCTCAAAGCCTACCTACACAGTGACACACTTCCTCCAACAAAGCCACACCTCCTGATAGCGCCACTTCCCATGGGCCAAGCATATACAAATCACCACAGACAATGCTAAAAACTAGGAGGTAGAGCTTAATTGGGGGAAGCATCTCTGGGAGCATAGCTTAGAAGTGATTCTGTTGTCCTTGGCCTCTTCCCTCTCTGCCTCTTCCTTTTTCCTGGCTACTAGGAAGTCTCTTTTCCTGTCATCTACATTCTATCTCATAAAAGACCCTCAGCACCAGGAACGGCAGAACTGTCCCCAAAACTTCTTAAAACCATTAGCCTTCTTTGTAAGCTATTTGCATGTTAGATATTGTGTCAGAACAGTGAGAAAGTAACACAGACCACTTTGTGAACTCTAGTGGGCTTGTTCAACCTTGTGACACTGAGAGACAGTGTTCTTATCTACATAGATCCCTCTTGACAGCCACTGAGTTACAAAAAATAAACCTAATCAAAACAACAGCAAAAACCCTCCCAAAAGTTTAAGTAAGTTACTCTTCTGTATTGTGACTCTTCAATAGGTAATTCTGGGTTACAGACTGGACATGCCTGGGAAACATATGGTATGCACAGGGCAGAGCTTACTATTTTACATCTGTACTAACGTCCTGCAGTGGCTGTTCCTGGTTGTCAACTTGACTATATTTGGAATGAACCACAATCCAGAATTGGAAGGCTCACCTGCGAACCTGATCTTGAGGCTGGGAGACACAAGTTTTTGATCTGGATCTTGGCATGGACATCTTGAGGCATAGTGGCTATGAATCCCAGGAGACTAAGGCAAGGAAATCTTCGAGTTCAAGGTCATCTGAGACAAAGCAAGTCCCAGTTCCAGGTGTGGTTGTACACACCTTTAATTTGGGACACACTTTCTGCTGGAGACCTACATAAGGAAGGAGGAAGATTCTCTCTTTTTTGCCTGCCTGCCTTGTGGGACTGAGCAACTGCTAGATCCTTGGACTTCCATTCACAGTTGGCTGCTGACCATTGTTGGGGAGTTGGACTACAGACTGTAACAACAAATTCCCTTACTATATAGAGACTACCCATAAGTTCTGTGACTCTAGAGAACCCTGACTAATACAAATCCATATAATAAGAAAAGCTTCTCTTCTTATCATTAAGAAACTATAGATTCTGAACGGAGCCTGGTGCCTCCCAGTGAGACAGCCCTGGCTATTTCCCTGCCTCTCATCCTAAGAGCAACATAAAAGCCTTCAGTCCGATGAGGTCCCTTAGGAAAAACAGCCTATGGGATCATAGCTTGGGCATCTCCCAGAGCAAAACTCTGGTGGACGACTCAATGAATCTGCTCTACAACATTAACACTGCTACTCCAAGCTCAAGAAACTGGTGCCCAGCATCCCATAGAGCCAGAAGGTGATCAAGATGGAAATCATGCAGTACGTTGTCAACTACGTCTTGGACCTGCCGATCACCCTAGACTGGCATCCCACTATCACCAGCCTGAGTCACCAGAGACCTAGAGGAAACCAGGTGTCCAGGACTCTGCTGACCACCCTGAACATGGACATTAGCATCCTGTCTGTCTGAATTCCTTTCTGAGCTTATGTTGATGGTATCAAAGTACTCTGTGGCTAAATAAATGGCATTTGGAGACATTTTTCTTTTTATTTTCTTCTTTTCTTTTGCACTACAAGAAGTCTACAGGATCTTTTAAGACTTTGTTTGTTGTTTTGCTATCAACCATTTCACCAGGAGAATGAGTTGAATGGACATTTTACAAAAGAAAGCAAAGTGGAAGGAAAACTAAGAATGATCACTAGTCCCCTAGTGTTCTCTGGCCTGGACTGTGATATCCTTGTTTATGAGACTTTCAGTGCGCTTTCCACAGTTGGAAGGTTTTCTTTGTATATTATTACCACCACGGGGATCGAAAATGTTAAAAAAAAAATCACAAGGAATTACTCAACCTAAGTAGACTTGGCTTTTTTCCCCTCAAAGGTAGAGAGTGAATGCGAGATAAACCCAGTATTCAGTTACTTAAATGAAGTCTTTGGTCAGAAATGACCTTTTTAACACAAGTCTATTGAATGCTGTGTGTGTGTGTGTGTGTGTGTGTGTGTGTGTGTGTGTGTGTGTCTGTGTTGAGTGAAAGCTTGTACACTATTTGAGTTTTCTTGTATAGTAGCAGAAGTAACCTATTTCTGCATTGAAATGTAATGATGTACTTATGCTAGGTGTTTTATAAAAGTCTAGTCATACACTCAACCCTCTTATACAAAATAAATCAAGTGTGTTTATTGAAAACAAAAGAAACAATTTTGGTAGTTTGAAAATAGGAGAATGACATAAATCTGTAATTCTTGGAGCACAGTAAGATGTGGCGGACACTAAAATGGTTGGGATTTTTGTCACCATTATTGCCCGTAGGGCTTCTTTTTAACTTGGTCTGGAGTTTGGCAAATGGTCCTTTAAGTTTTGATTATTTGACCATTTGTCAGAGAAATAGGGAAAGCATTTGGCTTAACTAGTTGTTTGAGGATGTTAGTAGAAGATGAATATTCCACTCCATTGTTAAATAAGATTTGGGATATTTTGTGCGTTATATATTCTGTGGTTTTTTCCCCCTCTTTTGCCATAGAGATCTGAAAATTCTTGATTTCGGAAGGTAAAAGTTAGGCACATCATGTTGATCATTAACATTGTAAGTGTGTGCACATACACTGATATACACCACATACACTGGCTCTTTGTCCTTTAGACTTAGTTTATAGGCAAAGTTCATTGATTTTTATGGTTGTTGTTCAGTCTCTGTAAGCCCCTGTGAGCCCTGCTTACTTGATTCTATGAGCTATGCTCTGGTGTTCCAACCCATCTGGCTCCTACAGTCCTCCCTCACCCTCTTCCTTGGGGATCTCTGAGCTCTGCCTAATGTTTGGCTCAGGGTCTCTGCATCTGCTCCCATCAGTTGCTGGATGAAGTCTCTCTGACAACAGTTGGGCTAGGTACAGATCTATGAGGATAGCAGAATATCATTAGGAATCATTTCATTGACTGTTTTTTAACCAGTCATATTTGGTTCTATCCTAGATCTCTGGGCTGTCCAGCCTATTATTCCTGACATCCAGGTAGCGATGGCCATGGGCTTCTTCTTATAGCATGGGCCTCAAAGTGGACTAATCAATGGTTGGCCGCTCCCATAAGCTCTGAGACACCATCATCCCAGCACATCTTGCATGCAGGACGACCTGCAGTTGAAAGGTTTTGTAGCTGGGTTGGTGTTCCAGTCCCTCCCCTGGAAGGAAGCCTTGCCTGGTAATGTTTGATACTTCATTTAGTGAGCAATGTTGTTGTGATGTAGTGATGGTACGGACAGGACCCAGGTCAGTCTGATGGCAGAAATAAAACACAATTCAATGGAATTATGGCTTCAATAGTTGAGGCCGTCATAGAAGCAAGTTTGTTTTCGAAAATGTTTAGTTTAAATTGCTGAGAATAAATGATGGTTGAGTACCTAGCCCTAAAATGAGGTGTTTATAACCAAGCTAGCCAAAGTCCAGGGAATATCACAGAAGAGGCTATGGAATGAGTAAGAGCTGAAAGACAGGAAGAAGGGCTGTGGAGTACCAGTACAACTTTGTACTGTAGTGATTGTAAATTGGGGAATACCTAATCCAGTGTATGGCATGGCCTTAACAAGTACACAGGCTGCTGTTACCTGTAATGGATGTACACAAGACAGTTCTGTCAACAGATAGTCACTGATGGGGATGGGCTCATGGGGTCTGATACCTCCCTGTTGATCTACCAGCTGGGGAAAGATTCTTGGGCAGGGAGTCCTTCAGTCATGCACCCACGGACAAGCCTACCAGGCTCCATTAGGGTAATTCGAAGCCCATGGTCACACAGACTGCTCATATTAAACTTAATGGGTCATAAAACCAAACCCAAAGGCAAGAGTGTGAGAACAGGAATTGTAGGTAAGGAAGGCTTGAGAGAGTGGGGGAGGGGAGAGAAAAGACAGCAGACGGTAAGAGTGATAAGGGTAAGAGTGATAAGACTTGCAGTATACATAGAGAATTGTTCTAGAGAAGTTTAATTGAATAAATATTATGTTTTGTCAAGTCAAGTCTCATACTAAATCCATTGGAGAAACTTCTCATTAAAAATTAACCATCCCAGGTGGTTGGTGAGGTGGCTCTGTGGTTAGGAACACTTGCTTCTTGAAGAAGACCATTAGAGCAAGGCACAATTGGTCAAAAGATAGAGAACAACTAACCAAAGGGTGCCCAGTGCCACCCAGTCAAGGCATTGACAAACAATTCCCCACACCTCAGATTCAGGGATCCTTGTAGAAGATGGGAGAGAAAGAATGTAAAAACCAGAGGACCATGAAGTCTGTTGCTAGAGTGTGTCTCTTATCAACAATGGGGAGGTTACAGCCATCCTACCTCAACAATATGTCTGCCTAAAGGAGACTTGAACAATGACAATACCAATAGACATGGGATAATGCCAATAACACGGAATGGGAAAGTCTGACAGAACCTACCTGGGGAGCTACAGGAAATTAGCAAGTGTCACAAGAGGGAGAATTACTCTTCTCTAGGGATGAGCCCCTGACTAATTATCTGATTCCAAGAAATTGTCTCTGAAAACACACACACATACACACACACACACACACACACACACATGAACACACATGCACACATATGTACACACACAGTACACATACACAGTGCACCCATGCAGTGCACGATCTCAGTGTACATACACAGTGTGCATAAGCATACACCAAAGCACTCATATATATATAACGAAAATGCAAATAAATCTTTAAAACATAGCCCCCAAACAGCTTATGAGCATCACAGTTTTAAAGGTTACATTCTTTTTATGAATTTTGGGAGCACTGTCTCTACTTGTTTTGTATTTCTCTCAGTGGCTTGTCCTGTAAGTTTAACAATGGTGATGACAGTGGTTGTACGGATGATGGAGGGGTGGGTGAACAGTATCCACAATGTAACAAGCTAGAAACCAATTACTGCAAGTTCACTCATATTTTAAAGGTAGTAATTGGGGAACTGAGGAATCTGAAAGTTCATCTAAAAAAAAGTATCTTGACTTTTACTTTACTCTTTAGCTTCCCATTCCTCCTTGATCTGGAAGTCTTACTTCTGCTGTCCCTCATCTCCGGTAGTGCCTGGCATGTAGGATGATTTAGTGTCTGTCCACGGTATTTGTCCATAAGAATCTATGCACAAATGGTTGACAAAGCCGTCATGGAAATGCTGATGGTGGATAAATTGTCATTACACGGGTCTTGTGTGCCCTCTATCAGGGGACATTCTGAACTCCTCTAGTACCTAACTTCCTGCAAGTGACTAGAATAGACAGACATTGTGTTAGCAGGGTGCTTTGAGCACCCAAATAGAAAAATAGAATTCTTGCAAAAGTGTTCAATCAAATCTACCTGCTACTGGAGGAACAATACTTTCATGTCACCTTTTTAAAACAATTTTAACTTTAAAAGCTATTTTAGCACTTGGATAGGAAGACCAAGACTTGAAAGTGATAGGAAGAAAACAACAGCTGTGATCAGTGAAAAGACTCGCAGGAGTTTGCATAAACAGCGTAGCAAGAAACACACTTTGTTGATAGTTCAGTGGGAAAAGGTACCCATTGTCAAGTCAGGCCACCTGAGTTTCATCCCTGGGGCCCACAGGGTAGGAGAGAATCCAGTCCATTCCTGAAACTCTTCTCTGATTTCTACACATGCACCAAAGTGTGCATGCCCATCCCCCCAAAACAGCACACACGTGCGCACACACAGGGGTAAGTAAAATAAACTGGATGAAGACATTGTGGGAGGAGACCGAGGACACAAAGTCCACACCAGTTTAGCCAGATTGTGTAACTGGGATCGTTTCTGGGAGAGGGTAGGAAACTGAGTCTGTGTGCTTCAGACGTTTGCTCTATCTGCGAAATTTAATTCTGTTATTTTTTTTCCTGCTTGAATTTTATGCTCATGGTGAAACCAAATGATTCAGATTTATATCGCCATGCTGTCCAGAATAAGGCAGATTAATTACATAATGTGCTGTGGAGAAGTCAATGTCTTGTTGTTTTCCTTGTAGAGGTTGTCTAGCCATGGGGTTGGGGGAGGTGGCTCATGGGCTAGACAGCTCATCCATCTCACACTGTCTTTTCTCTCAGTTTTCCATTTCATGAAGATGTTTTCTATTTATTTATTTATTTATTTATTTATTTATTTATTTACATCCCAAACTCTGCCCCTATCCCCTCCATCACTAAGTCCCATCCCCCATCCTTCCTTCCTTTCTCCTCTAGAGGGTGTGGCCCCTATGGGTCTCCCCCCAACCCTGGCACATCAAGTCTCTGCAGGATTAGGCACATCCTCTCCCACTAAGGCTAGAGAAGTCAGTTGCAAGTCTGCTACATATGTGCCATGCACCTTGGTCCAACCCATGCATGCTCTATGGTTGTTACCTCAGTCTCTGAGAGCTCTCAGGAGTCCAGGTTAATTGACTCCGTTGGTCTTCTTGTGGAGTTCCTATTCCCTTCAAGTCCTTCAATCCTTCTCCCAACTCTTCCACAAGTGTCACTGACCTCCATCCAATGTTTGGCTCTGGGTATATGCATCTGTTTCAGTCAGCTGCTGGATAGAGTCTCTCAGAGGACACTTGTGTCTGTCTGCAAGCATAACAGGATATCATTAATAGTCAGGGGTTGGTGCTTGCCGATTGGATGAGTCTCAAGTTGGGCTGGTTATTGGTTGGCCGTTCCCTCAGTCCCTGCTTCTTATTTGTCCCTGCATTTCTTTTAGATAGGACAAACTTTGGGTCAGAAGTTTTGCCAGTGGAATGGTATTCTTATCCCTCCACTGGGGGTCCTGCCTGGCTACAGGACATGGCATCTTTAGGTTCCATATCCCCACTCAGGCATCTTGGCTAAGGTCAACTACGTTGACTCCTGTTTGTCTCCCCCATTCCAGGTCTCTGGGACGTCCTAGAGATTCCTCCCACCCACCCCCACCCCCTATAGCTGCAGATTTCCATTCGTTCTCCTGACCCTCTGACCTCTCTCCTGTCCCTCTCAACACCTGATCCTGACCTTTACCCCATTCCCCTCCCTATTCTCTCTCTCACCCAGCTGTCTTCTATGACTATTTTATTCTCTCTTCTAAGCAAGATTCAAACACCCTTTCTTGGAATCCTTTCTTCTTCCAACTTCTTTGGGTCTGTGGGGTGTATCATGGATATCCTGTACTTTATGGCTAATATCCACTTATCAGTGAGTACATACCATGTTCTCTGGCTCTAGGTTACCTCAGTCAGTTCCATTCATTTGTCTGCAAAATTCATGATGTCCTTGTTTTTGATGAATAAAATTCCATTGTGTAAATGTACCACATTTTCTGTATCTATTCTTTGATTGAGGGACATTTGGGTCATTTCCAATTTCTGGCTATTACAAATAAAGCTTCTATGAACATAGTTGACCTTGTGGTATGGTGGACATCTTTTGGATATATGCCCAGGAGTGGTGTCTTAGGGTTTTACTGCTGTGAACAGACACCATGACTAAGGCAAGGCAAGTCTTATAAAAGGCAACATTTAATTGGAGCTAGCTTACAGGTTCAGAGGTTCAGTCCACTATCATCAAGGTGGGAACATGGCGGCATCCAGGCAGACATGGTGCAGGAGGAGCTGAGTTTTACATCTTCATCTGAAGGCTGCTAGCAGAATAATGACTTCCAGGCAGATAGGATGAGGGTCTCATAGCCCACACCCACAGTAGCACACCTACTCCAACATGGCCACACCTTCTATTAGTGCCATTTCCTGGGCCAAGCATATACAAACCACCACAATCAATATAGCTAGGTCTTCAGGTAGATCTATTTCTAATTTTCTGAGAAACTGACAGATTGATTTTCCTACAGATTCAATGCAATTACCATCAAAATTCTAACACAATTTTTTACAGACCTTGAAAGAGAAATTCTCAGCCTCATATGGAAAAACAAAAGATCCCATGCTAGCTAAAACACTCATGAACAATAGAAGGACTTCTGGAGGAATCATCATCCCTGACTTTAAACTGTACTACAGAGAAATAGTGTTATAAAAACTGCATGGTATTGGTACAGAAACAGACAGGTTGATCAATGGAATCAAATCAAAGACCCAGACGTAACTCACACACACTCATGGACACTTGATTTTTTTAAAAATTATTTTATTTTATTTATTATTTATTTATTAACTTGAGTATTTCTTATTTACATTTTGAATGTTATTCCCTTTCCCAGTTTCCATGCCAACATCCCCCTAACCCCTCCCCCTCCCCTTCTATTTGGGTGTTCCCCTCCCCATCCTCCCCCCATTACCGCTCTCCCCCCAACAATCACATTCACTGGGGGTTCAGTCTTGGCAGGACCAAGGGCTTCCCCTTCCACTGGTGCTCTTACTAGTCTATTCATTGCTACCTATGAGGTTGGAGCCCAGGGTCAGTCCATGTATAGTCTTTGGGTAGTGGCTTAGTCCCTGGAAGCTCTGGTTGGTTGGCATTGTTGTTCATATGGGGTCTGGAGCCCCTTCAAGCTCTTTCAGTCCTTTCTCTGATTCAACGGGGGTCCCGTTCTCAGTTCAGTGGTTTGCTGCTGGCATTCGCCTATGTATTTGCTGTATTCTTGCTGTGTCTCTCAGGAGAGATCTACATCTGGTTCCTGTTGGCCTGCACTTCTTTGCTTCATCCATCTTGTCTAATTGGGTGGCTGTATATGTATGGGCCACATTGGACACTTGATTTTTGACAAAGAAACCAAAACTATACAATGGAAAAGAGTATCTTCAACACATGATGCTGGTCTAACTGGATGTCTACATGAAGAAGAATGCAGTTTGAGCCATATTTACCTCCTTGCACAAAACTCAAGTCTAAGTGGATCAAGGACCTCCACATTAACTAGGTACACTAAATCTAATAGAAGGCAAAGTGGGAAATGTCATGGAATTGGTACAGTAGACAATTTCCTGAACAGAACACCAATGGCTCAGTTTTGTTGATCTTAATCAACAATTGATGAATGGGACCTCATGAAACTGAAAAGCTTCTGTAAGGTCAGGGACACTGTCAATAGGACAAAACGGCAGCCTACAGATTTGGAAAAGATCTTCACTAACCCTATATCTGAGAGAGGGCTAATAGCCAAAATCTATAAAGAACTCAAGAAGTGAGATAAGAATTACCTAACTAAACCAATTAAAAATGGGGTACAGAGCTAAAGAGGCATCTCAAATGTCTGAAGAGGACTTAAAGAAATGTTCGAAGTCCTTAGTCATCTGGGAAATGCAATCAAAATGACCCTGAAATTCCACCTTACGCCAGTCAGAATAGCTAAGATCAAGAACTCGAGTGACAGCAGATGCAGGCAAGGATGTGGAGCAAAGGGAACACTCCTCCATTGCTGGTGGGGTGACGTTCATTTACAGAATTCTCTACTGTACACTTCTTGAGATCGAGGATGACCAGGCCAGACATCTTTGTGCTGTGCCTGGAAAGGGCTTCCCCAAGAGCCTCCCTGTTAAATAGATACAATCTTAATTCTACATAGCTTTCTCACCCATGACGTCGTCTTTCATTCCAACAATTTAAAATTAAACAAACTTTATTGTGCATGTTTCTTTTGCTTTTTTTTTTCAATTTACAACATAATGTGCATAGCCAGCTCTGGTAAAAAAGAATTCCTTTATAGTTTACAAATAACTCTCTATTTTCTCTCATAGTTTTGGTTGCTTAAATAGGTATGGATGAAAGATATAACCTGTGCACTGAAGTATGCACTACAATCAAACACACCAGTGGCTTCTTCCTCCCTTAGGGAATTTCAAATAGTCCTGGGTAGAAATCTAAAAAAGATAAAGTATGTTTCTCATTTGACACTTGCTTAAATGGATACATGGCTTTACTTTCAGACAGCTGAAACTTTTTATCCATAGTGATTTTTTTTAATTTTAAAATTCCCAGACATTTTGTGTTAATAGTGGTGATAACCATTTAGAACATTTTAAACTTTTCCATTTTCAATTTCATCTTATCCTGATTAATTTGATAATTTGCTAAATTCCCTTTCTGCCCATTGACTTGGTTACAATTGCCACATAGAAGAAAGAAAAATGGAATAACATTATATTAGATTTTGAAGGAAATCTAAAGATAATCTAATCTAACCCTTTATTTTAAAAATGAAACTGAGGCCAAGGTTAAGTGACTCATCTTGGGTCACATTGCTACTTGGAGACAGATACTCTGACACTAAATCCATCATACTTGCTAACAAATCACACTGCCCATAGCCAGCATGGGCCTTCCAAGCCTGTGCTGAGATCTGGGAGGTGCAGCATGAATTACCCAGTCTGACTCCCATTGCTGCTGGAATGCTCTGCTCACTGCTGTGGTATATCATTCCCTCCATTTGTGTGTGTGTGTGTGTGTGTGTGTGTGTGTGTGTGTCTTTGTGTGTGTGTGTCTGTGTGTGTGTGTGTGTCTTTGTGTGCCTGTGTGTGTCTTTGTGTGTGTGTCTGTCTGTCTTTGTGTGTGTGTGTGTCTTTGTGTGTGTGTCTTTGTATGTGTGTGTCTTTGTCTTTGTGTGTCTTTTTGTGATTGTCTGTGTGTCTTTGTGTGTCTGTATCTTTGTGTGTGTGTCTTTATGTCTCTGTGTGTGTGTGTCTTTATGTCTCTGTGTGTGTGTGTGTGTGTGTGTGTGTGTGTGTGTTTGTGTACCTGTGTCTGTGTGGGTCCTGATTGTTAGTTTTGATTATCAAGGTAATGGGAATTCAAATTCCCATGACAACAAAATTGCATGTGTCTTTGAGAAGTCACCTACATTAAGGTGATGAAGGTGAGAAGACTCATCCTAAAAATGGACTGGGACGCTGGCCTGAATAAAATGGAGAAGCAGAATGGAGAGCAAGCATTCACTACTCTCCGTTCTTACTACAGAGCAATGTGACCAGCCAGTCCTGCTGTCCCATCTTCCCCACCACGATAGACTATGTTTGTAGAATGCTGAGTCAAAATAAACACTGTCTTTCTTAAGTTGCTTTTCACAGATACATTTGACAGCAAGGGGAAAAGTCCCTGAGACAGGGTCCATCTTGAAAATGTTAAAAATGACACTAACTTTGGTCAGATATTATTTCAGTTCAGAGCCACGACCATCGTCCTAGAATCGAGCATTCCCTGTCTGTGGAGTAAAATAATGTTTGATAGTTAGTTTTCCATTCAGATTCACCTTCGCCTCCAATCTCTCCTCCTAGATGTCACATGGATCAAATCCCCTGGTCTTCAAGAATATGGTCATCACCTGAAGGTTTGTGAGGGTCCATTGTGAGTCGTTCGTTAGCATAAACTCCGGTGTAACGTAAGGAACTCATAAACAGCAAGGACTTGTGCTACTCAGTACGTTTTGAAGATTTAGAATCCATCCCAGAATGTAAGAATAAAATGCTGTCATATCTTTATTGTAAAAGTGGTATATATATTGCAAACCCTCTCTCTGAAAAGATTTTAAAAAGGGACGTTAATTCCACTCTGCCATGAGTCATAAACTAGTGATAAACTCAGGGATTGTGTTTGAAGTTACCCATCTGGACCTGTGTAGCCCTGTGTATCCATCAGGGTTTGTTTTATGGAAATGCCCAAGGTTCAGCGTGTATGGAGTTACAATGGTTACAGCTTCCTGATGAATAGGAAGCTTCCTTCGTTATCCTATCTAAGGAGTTATTTCTTAGTCTGCTTTATCAGGTCTCTGAATGCCTGCAACAGCTTGTGGTAAGCTTCCATACACTTCATCCTTTAACCAGGAGTCTATGACTCTTGATCTCTTTCCTAGGTTTTCTATCTCCAGGGTTGTCTCCCTTTGTGATTTTTTTTATTGTTTCTATTTCCATTTTTAGATCCTGGATGGTTTTGTTCAATTCCTTCACTTGTTTGGTTGTGTTTTCCTGTAACTCTTTAAGGGATTTTAGTGTGTTCCTTTTAAGGGCTTCTACTTGTTTACTTGTGCTGTCCTGTATTTCTTTAAGAGAGTTGTTTATGTCCTTTTTAAAATCCTCTATCATCATCATGAGATGTGATTTTTAAACCCAAATCTTGCTTTTCTGGTGTGTTGGGGTATCCAGTATTTGCCTTGGTGGGAGAACTGGGTTTTCATGATGCCATGTAGTCTTGGTTTCTGTTGCTTGGTTTCTTGCCCTTGCCTCTCACCATCTGCTTATCTCTGATGTTAGTTGGTCTTGCTGTCTCTGACTGGAGCTCATCCGTCCCTCCTGTGGCCCTGGGAGCCTGTGTCTTAGGAGTGAGAGTGTTCCTGGGAGACCAGCTCTTTGTGGACAAGTTTTGGGTCCAGAGGACTGTGGGACAGCCCTAGCTCTAGGCAAAGATGGAGACCGGAAGGGTCCTGTCCCAGGTCACCCCTGGTGGGTCTCTCCTTGGATAGTCCAATGGTGCAAAAGCAGTGTCCCACCTGTGGGCTTAGTGGTGAGAGAGCTCCTGTGAGAGCAGCTATCTATCTATGGGCAGGTTTTGGATCTGGAGGGCTGTGGGAAAACCATCTCTGGGCACAGATGGAGACCTGAGGAAATGGACATTTTGGTTGTAAGTTATTCATCTTCAGTATTTAAAATAAGTTGATCCATCCTTTGTTGGTTTTAATGATAAAAGACCTAATCTGTTCTGTATTTTGCCCTTAGAGCTGTGTGTGTGTGTGTGTGTGTGTGTGTGTGTGTGTGTGTGTAAGTTAAGGAAGCTCTGAATGAATGTGTGTTGTTGACTGAACACAGCCATGTCATGGACCAAATGCCTTAGACCTGTGGGAGTGGCAAAGCCTTCCCCAGGTGAGGGTGAGGCTCAGAGGGATGGCAAAGGTCTCAGTGTAAATTTCAGCAGTGTGTATAGAAGTTACCAAGCACAGCTTCCTCCTCCAGGGTGACTGTAGCCTGTGACTGCTTTCTTACTGGGGCCTCCTATTGACCTCAGCTAAACATGCCTCTTTATTCACCTGCGTACAACCGGCTCTCTGGGTTGACTCAGGTGTAATAAATAATGGTGTTGAGTTTTCCGGTTGTTGCTATCGTAGTAGGCACCCTCCATCAGAGCAAGCACAGCTTACCCGATGCCAGCTTTTCCGTAAGGATGTTTGCGTGTCCTTTTTCTGTTCCCTCATTGTCCCTGCCAGGTCAGTCCCTGAGCCATGCAGCTCACGGCATTCTTTCATGGATGTGCTATGTATGTTGACATCTTGACTGTGTCGTGGAGATGTTCTTCTCCTGTTCTGTCTCATTGGAGTCCTAAGAGCCTCCTGCATTTCTCTGCCTTTAGTTTTTCTTTCAGCGTCTTCTATCGCATGGATTCTTAGGCTTGGTCTCTGTGTCCAAGAGTTCCCATCCACAGTGTCCATATTCCTTCAGCTCTTTATTTTCTTTATTGAGAGTTGGATGCAGTGTTTCTCAGTTTTACCTGTTGTCTTAGGGTTTCCATTGCTGCTATTAAACACAATGACCAAAGAGCAAGTTGGGGAGGAAACGTTTTATTTGGCTTATGCTTCTTCCTTACAGTCCATCATTGGAGGAAGTTATGACAGGAACCTGGAGGAAGGGGCTCATGCAAAGGCCACGGAGGAGTGTTGCTTACTGGCTGGCTTCCCCTGGTTTGCTCAGCCTGCATTTTTATAGACCCCAAGACTACCAGCCCAGGAAGAGTGCTTCCCACTATGGGCTGGGCCCTCCCCCCATCAATCACTAATTGAGAAAAGGCCTTACAGCTGGTTGTCAGGAAGGCATTTCCTCAACTGAGGCTCCTTCATCGCTAATGACTCTAGCTTATGTCAAGTTGACACACAAAACCAGGCCAGTGCACTTACCAACTCTGCCCTTCTTCCTTATGGTTGGCTTTGTTTATCAATAATGCATTTCACTTGGGTTTTTATTTGCTTATTGAGTTTCTAACATTTTGATTTTTTTTTTCAAAACTCAATTTCCTTGCTGAGGTTTTCTAAGTTACTGAGATTTTCATCTCTATCGTTGACTTTTTCTTCTATGTTGACAACTTCCTCTCTAGATCTTGGATGGAATTCATTTGTTTGTATCCTCATGGAAGTCATTGATTGTTTTTTAATAAAAAAAAAACCTTCAAAATCCACAGCCAACACTTTACCTACTCTTTAGGGGTCAATCCCTGGATCTCCTCAGAAAGGAGGGAACAAAATAATACAATATCAAATCATATGAGATATAGACCGATACTTAAAATTGGTGAAAACATACCAACACATCACCAAATGAAATGATGATTTATCTAGGGTACACATGGAAATACTAAATGCCTGAGATAAAGGGATGAGGAGGGCAAAGGGGAGACTAGAGGGAAAGTACGATTCACTAAAGGAAGTGTGGAGTTAGGGCAATGGTTCAGTGATTGTAAGTATTTCCTGCTCTTGCACAGAACCCAAGTTCAGTTCCCAGGGCCACTTCAGACAGCTCACAACTGGGGGAGGGTGCAACGAAAGAAAAAGGGTGATTACCCAGTGATTTGAGATGCAAATAAAAATAATAATAAATAAAAAAGGTGAATACATTAGATGACCGTTATCTAATAACGAATAGTATAAAGAATAGTAAAGTAGACAGACAGACAGACAAGTAAACAAATGGATGGGAAGCACATAGAGCAATATCCAGGAAAAGATGGCTGTTGGGGCAGCGTCTTTAGAGACTGACGGATACACCCCCCATCTCCCCCAGAGCTGCCTTCACGTTAATGGTTGGCTTCCTTGTGTACTGGGGTTCCAGCTGGACAGTTTTTCAGTGTTGGGCTGGGAATGTTCTCTTACCTTCTGAGACTCTTGGCCTCCTACTTTTGAGGGGCTTCCATTCTATGTGGGCTGTGTGTTTACTGTGAGGGGCAACCCCAGCATTGAGCTGTGTATAGACAGGGCACTATCCTGTTCTTCTCAGACACCTAAGTGCTCTCCACTACTCTGGGGGTCATGACACTCTCTTGGGCTTCAGAGTTCTTCCTGCTGCTGTGAATGGGGATGGAGCTCAGTAAATTGATTTCTCCACATACCTCAGGCTTAGGGCTATGAAACTCCAGGGATATTCTCAGTCGGTGACCTTTCCCCTAGCTAAGCCTCCTGCCTTCTGAAATTTTGAGCATGCGAATGTCTGGTCTCTTACTCTCCATGATGGCTTCCCAGGGGCTGTCTCTCACCCCGAGTATGTGAAAGTTTTAATTCAGACTCCTTGCTCTCGGTTCTCAGGTTCACCACTATTACTGTTATTATTCACACATGTTACATCCCCACCTGGATGTCCTCTCTCCACAGTACCCAGTTCCCCTCCCCCACCTCATTCTCCTTTAGATCCACACCTCCTTGTTTACCTTAAAAAGAAAACACAGGGAAAAGAGCCACCAAACATGTCACCACAAGTTACAATAAAGCTAGGGAAAAAAAAAAAAACCTCAGATCAAGTCTAGACCTAGTAGGAAGCAAAAGGACTCAAGAGTAGGTAAAAGCATCAGAGGTATCCCCCACTCCCACTATACGGAGTCCCCCAAGAACACCAAGCTAAACAACTATACCATACGTGCAGAAGACCCAGCACAGACCTGTACAGAGACTGTCACTGCTGCTTCAGTTTCGGTGACCCCTGCTTGGTTGGTTCTGTGGAGCATGTTCTTGGGGATGAACTTGACCCTTCTGGCTCCTAGAATCCTTCCTTCCATTCCCCTCTTTTGCAGGGTTCTGCTCTCTTTGTCTAGTATTTGGCTGTGCATCTCTCCATCTGCTCCCCTTAGTTACTGCACAATGCCTCTCTGATGACCACTGGGCCAGGCACCGATTGAATTTTTAAATCATTGACATCTCTCTCAAGATAGCGCCTAGGGACTCCCCCAATCAGTATACAGTGAATGATTGCCCTTCTCTTCATTGCTTCCCTATCCAGGTGAGAGACCACCTCCCAACCGTGCAACTGGGTATGAGACTTGTGTGCCCCAAGGGGTAGGACTGCCAGTCTCTCTTCACATCTTACCACTGTGTGGGATAGAGTCTGCTTTTCCTTACCCAACTGTAAGGAAGCCTCCAGTGCATCTAGCTTCCTGAAGCCTTTTACATAGACAACAAATAGGCATTCATCAGCTCTACAGGGGTTTTAGATGAGGAGAATGGAAGAGAGAGAGAGAGAGAGAGAGGGAGTTTTTAGAGAGAGAGAGAGAGAGGAGAGAGAGAGAGAGAGAGATGCTGTTTGTTGATAATAAGCAGAATTAATCTGTTCTCTTAAATATTTTACTTTTACCAAAAACATCACTGAATCTGTTCATAGGGGTGGGTATTACAAGGAAATACACAACTATTAACACTTTGAGAGCTGACCAATTCTCAATATGAACTCTCTGGTGAGGGTAAGAAATTAATATTCAGGTGGTAAAAATTAGACCAAGGAAATTTGAGAGAAAAATACAGAACAGAATTTATTTTTTGCTTGGTAGTTATATTATCCAACACCGCGAACATATTTAATTTTGTTCACAAAAATGAATGCTGCTTTTGTGGGAGGAGACCATTTCATGTGGTGTTGAAATTATTCCCCTATGAACTGTATTTTATCTCGGGAAGTGATTGGTGTCAAAGTATTGCTTGTATCAAGATACATGAGCAGAGCGGAGGCTGCTGGGTAATATATAGTGCCCCGATGCTTTGTGCTGATGGTGTACTGACATGATTTACACCAGCCATTCTTTTTTTACCTTGAACTGTGAGGTGTATTAGCGTCTGGATTTATATTTGTAAGACTTTTAACCATTTAGGTGTTATTTTTAAGAAATGCACACGTATTTATGGTATGCTAGTTCTGAGTTGAAGATAAATCCAAAATAGCATTGCTTTGGGGAACATGAGCTGGTATAGAGGTTTGACAAGCATCACTTTAAATGGGAGTTACAACTACTTAGTGGTAATTGTTATTTTTTTTGATGGCTTCTTATTACATTTATTTTTGTGTGTGGAGAGAATGCATACCACTGGTTGCTTGTGGATGTCCCATGACTTGAGGGAGTCAGTTATCTCTTTCCACTACATGGGAGGACCTGGGGTTCTTAGGTTGGTGGCAAGTGCCTTTATCCATGGGTTCATCTAACTAAACTGAACGTGTCTTCTTATGATGGAGGATGGTGTACTAACCAAACACCCAGCCTGAAGTCAGTGCCCCAGGTTTGAATCTAGTCTACCGACAGATGATAGACACAAGGCCTAAGCCTGGTTGTGGGACTCATCATGCCTCTGTTCTTGAAACTTAAAATTGGGGAAAAGAATATTATCATTTTCAGGATTAAATTAAATTAGATAAAAGAGAAAACACACAAACTGGCAAATGGATATTTCAATAATGGTGCTTTACAAAAGCTCTAGTTCTTTTTGTAAAGATGAAATTTTATATTCATGAATCTGTGTGTGAGTGAGTATGTGTGTGTGTGTGTGTGTGTGTGTGTGTGTGTGTGTGTGTGTGACTATATGCACCTATGTGTGGGTGCCTGTAGAAGTCAGAAGATGTCAGCTGTAGTTACAGGTACCCATAACCCACCAAATGTGGGTTCTTATCACAGTCTTGGTTGGTCCCCCCCTCAAAATACAGATGTGGAATGGGGCCTCTGAGAAGTTCAGTAGTGTGTATGGTTAGCTGGCCACTGTGGCCCTCACAGTATTCAGCATGCTGAAAACATGAGGCACGGGGATCTTGAACTTGAGGCCAGCCTAGGATGCATGAGATCATACCTCAAAACCACGCTAAGAAAAATGAAGTAAACCAAAAATTTGTGCTGCCTTCCATTCATTCCATTAAGTTGTTGCCGGCCCCAAACTGGAGCGACCCACTCTCGCTTTCTACAGGAGAGTTTGAAAGGGCAACACCATAGGAGTATCTAAGCCCAATTCTCAGGAAAGATCTTAACCCCAGATAAACCAAATATCACACAGTGTGGAAAGAAACTAGTATGTGGCCTATAAACATGTTATTTGGGGGGAGGAAGATTAATATTATTACAGAGGCATAAGTGTAAAATTTATGCAATATGGTGAAATTGGAATTTATTGTAATTTAGAGAAATTTGGAAGGATTTTATGAGCATGGATATTGCACACAAACTGTCACACACTCCAGAGCCAGTTTTAATTATGTGCACATGGATAATCCAATCTATTAGCCCTGGGAAATCTTGCTTTAAGTGCCCAGTAATGTAAATACCCATTCTGCTTCTTTCCCTTTGGGATATCAGGAAGGAATTCTTTCTCTTCCATACTGTCCCTCACACCTCCCAAACCAGTTTCCTCAACACCCCCCTCACTGGTCGAACGCTGTGCCTGGGAGAGAGCTGGAGTCCTTTATCCACTCCCCACATTTCCTGAGCTGTTTAGAATTACCCCCACCCGAGCGATAGTTATCTTTCTGCCACTCAACCCGCAGGTAGCTGTAGTTTGGCACTAAGCACAATCACCACACTAATAGTGTGCACACAATCTATGACGTTAGAAAGAAGCAAGTCAGTGAGACTTTCCCCAGACCTAGAATATTCCTTTGGTGGCAGCAATGGCTAAAGCCTAATGGGAGGTTTAAAATTTGGAAGACAGCAGAATGCTTTGTAATATTTTTGTACTGAGACAACCATGGTGAGTTTTGACCATCTCTTGTGGAATACTTTGTCTGCAATGGCCTTCCCCACTCCAGACAGTTGAATTTTTTTTTTTAACAGTTGTTGGCTCATATGTATTTCCACACACTTTTAGTGAACAGATTTTTTTTCACTATCTTGAGTTGATTTTTCTTCCCTTCAACCCTGTTGCCTCCTTCCCGTGCCATTTAAGTTTTATCTTTTATAAATTTCTCCTTCTTATTAACTTTGCTGTTCCGGATGCCTTTACCATGTGGTTATTGGCAACGAAACATTTTCCTATTTTTGTTTATTTTTTGGCTAATATAAATAACATCCCCATATAAATTCCTAGACATCTACGTTCATGAGTAGAACTTCTAATTGTGAAATTTCTGCCACGCGGCATCCTTGTATTTTAAAGCCTTCAGATCTACAACAGTATATTTATTTTTGCTAGTTTACCAATTTATTTGCCTATCACTAATATGACAGTATTTATCACACTAGAGACTGATTACGATTTAAAATAATTTTGTCAACTCAATAGATTGCTCCAGTGATTCCCCTCTGCCTTGGATGTGGATCTTATTATAACCCAGATTGGCCTTTAACTCTAGATCCTCCGAGCGATGGAAATCTAAATGTGCCCACTGTCTGTATGTGATGGCGTAAGGTGTGTGATGTTCTTTTAAAGTGATAGTGAGGGTGGTGTGACTTGTATCTCTAATATTTATAGCTTGTGATGCTTTGAAAATGCGTTTTATATCTTGATTCTGAAACTCTTTTCTAGTCTGAATTTCATGTTTTTTATACTAAATTCTTCTATAATCAGAGAATACACATACATCTTATCTCTATTTTATAGCAATATGAAACTCAAACATTTGCCTCTTCAATTCATCTGAAATTCATTGTGGTAACTCTCTACTGCATATCTAAAACTGATTAAATTAATTTTTACAAATATATATTTCCTTACAGTTATGCAAGGTTTACTGTATATGTTACATTGTGCTTGGTGGTCATCTGATTACTTCCATTGGCCAGTGTGTGAGTTCTACACAGATTCTTAACTTGTTTTAGATACTGAAGTTTATGTTACATTTTGCTATTTAAAATATAGCTGCTCACTATTGAAGTAGTGTTTGTATTTAACGTCTGTGTTGTCCATTCATCCAGAATTGAAGAATAGTTTAATCATCCCCTTTCCAGAAAACTCAGTCAAAGTATTTTGTACCGTCTCATTTTCTTAGATATTCTACATTTTTTTCAGTGACATCGACTACTTTTAATGATGTAAGCACATTTTCGTAGCGATCTATAGGTTTTTAAAAATAAATGTATTACTATTCTGAATGAGTTTTTTCCTATTATATTTGCAAGCTCAAGTTACTGGTACACATCTTTTATGTAGTTTCTCTATAGTTGATTTAATAGTTCCCACTGTTGGTTCTAGCACCAGAGGCAGCTGTCATGTAGCAGAAAGACCCCCCCCCCAAAGTGAGCAAGATGGAATTTGAGGTCATGCTCTGTGAGCTTTTCCCACACGGCCTTGACCAAATCTTCTATAAACTGGAAGAATTCCTCCCACCTCTCACGGAGGGCTCAGAAAATCCTTTCAGCATGCCAGTGTTTGTGAGTCTCTTAGCAGAGGATGTGGAGGGACTGGGGACCAGAAGGGGTGAATAGGCACTCGGACTACACGGCAGGGGTGGAGGTCTGTGTAGGTATATGGTGGGAGTTAGTGGGAAATCTGCTCTTATCGGGAGGTGGAGGAAAATCAACATCTTTGGCAGCACTCGTAGGATCCCATGCAAGAGTCGGCATTGCTCTCCAATTTTATGCCTTATAAGCAGCACCGTCAGTGAGATGTCAGGTGAGCCTGTCAGCATGACTATGGAACAAGTAGCTATTGGGAAGCCATGAAACAGGAGGCCTGGTCTCTGCTGTTCCCCGCTGTCACACATTCCTTGCCTAGCCAGACCTCACTTTACTACCGTATAGAGTAAAGATTCCAGTGGGAGTCAAGACATACAGAAAATTGTGATTGTTTCTGCAAACAAAATTAGAATGGCTTACTTGGTGTATTCTACACATGCTCAACGGGTCTTTGTATTGTTTTCCAGTGTCTGGTATGGAAATCTATTACCTCATTTGCGTGCATTTAAAGTCATCCTCAGGATAGGTCAAAACCCATGGGTCTTCTGAGAATGTTTTATTACATGACACATCCATGCACGCATGAATGCCTGCATGAATTCCACGTGCACACACGTGGATATATAACACTACTGGAAGGATGATAGTTGTTTTTAGTTTAAATATATTTTTAAGAAGTTATTAAAAGTTATCCTTTAGCCACTGAGAGTGTTGATAAATTCTTCACCGCAGCCTTGTGATGGGGAACAGTAAAGCCCCATGAACAATATCCACAGACCCAGGGCCACCGATGAGATTAGTACTCATTACCATTGTGAGAGAAGGATGATTGAACTAATAGTTACAGGGAGACATTGCTGGTGACAGGTAGCTATGATGAAAATAAACGCACTTCAATATACACTTGGAACCACGGATAATGGGACATGGCAGAAAGCCAATAAATGAACGTGGCCCTCTGCTCTGATCAATGAATTACTTTCCCCCTTCTCTATTTTCTCCGGAGAGCAGCACGAGAACCCTAATGAAAAATCAATAGCCCTCTGTAATTCAAAAATGGGATCAATCATTTGACTTGACTTCTCTCCCCCTTGCTAAGAGAGTGGCTTAGCGCCAGACAGAGTTCAGTTGTAAAGAGCAGTTCTTTAAAAAAGAATCCTATAGAAGACACCTGATATCAGTCCACAGCAATTTGTCATCTTCTATGGACACGGCTTTCCTTCCTCACCATCTTAAAGACAGACGAATCTGTAGGTTGCCTCTCCCCTATAGCATCTGTTCCTGTTCCTATCTTTTTTTTTTTTTTTCGGAGCTGGGGACCGAACCCAGGGCCTTGTGCTTCCTAGGCAAGCGCTCTACCACTGAGCTAAATCCCAACCCCTGTTCTCTATCTTTAGAAGGATAGGCAGCCATCATCTGTTTTATTTTCCTAATGGTTCTCACGACAGTTACTGCTATCTGTATTGTTGCTTTAAGACATAGTTTATAGCTCTGGGTCCTATGGTTAGACACATCAGGATGGAATGGGAACTGTATTCCTAGATGCCCCTCTGGAAACCTCCCTTAGCATTCTTTAGCCGTCACCTATGTGCTCAGAAAAACACAAGGATCACGTGTCCTTGACCTAAAAGCAACCAGGACTAGTGACAGGAATCTGGGGCATTTGTTTAAAAATCGTAGACTGCTTTTCGTTTATAATTCGACAGCATGGGTCAGATGCAGTGGTGTACAGCAAACCTTTAGTCACTGGCTCTCAAGGTGGGAGTAGTCATCTGTGAATTTCTGTGATATTAATAGTCCACCATGGTTGAATTGGGGTTACCATAGTGAGCATTACTGAATATACAGTGAGAAGGAGATATGCAAAACGGGCACAGCTTGGCAACTGGTGTGAGCCTACCGCAGCACACCACAGTGGCCATTTGGTACCCTCACATGAGTTAGAATGCAATATGCTTTTCTGGGTAGATACTGAATGGGTTGGTGAGCTGTGTTGGGGGTAGGTTTCAGTCTGCACATCGTCCACTGGCAAAATGGCAGACTGCTTATGTAGGCTAACTTACAGAAGCGGATGTGAAATCTGGAAGTTCCTCAAAAAATTTGGGTTCCTCAAAGTTTGTGTGGATGGGTTTCCAACAATCCCCAAAGACAACTGTGTGTCCATGGAGGGTGGGGAGAGGTGAGGCATTGAGAGAGGCTGGTGGCTTCTGTCAGATTTTTTTACAACAATCCGTAAGTTGGAAAGTTAAATCCTGAACGTTTTCAATGACACTGGTAGGAAGTTGCGACCTTGGAACACCTACTGCAAAGCTGCAATACAGCCCCAAAGCTATAAAGGTGTGAGACTCAGGAAGGGTCCAGGCCTCATAGCTTTCTTCGAAGAAAGAGAACGTCACTTTGAAATTAGAGGCAAGAGTGAAATTTTGGTAGGCACAAGCACTTCTGAAGGCCTCACAGATATATGTGGGTTTTACATTGTGTGTGATGAGTCGGTCAGAGGGCAGTAGAATTCAGCGTCCTGCTTCTAGCCCATGCTTATCTCAAGAGCATACGCGAGAGAACAGAAACCATTTCTACCTTTCTGTCTTTTCTAAGCAACACGAATCGAGCTCTCCAAGAGTCTCAGAGTCCTTGCCTGTCTTTGCTCCAGGGCTGGGCTCTTACCCAGTTCATGGACATCTTGGGCAAGACTGTGGATATTTGAAAACGATTTCTTTTTCAACAGTTTTTTGAAAATGATTTTTTTTTTTTTTGGTGACTCTTTGGAGAAAAGCCTTGAGAAAGGGAAGGCACTGATGTTTGTTCTAGTGGACGAGACTGCGCAAATCGGAAATAGGATCTGAAGCTATCAGTATAAAGAAATGAAAACAAATAGTTCTGATGTGTTTTCTATTTTCATTTAATCCTTCAATGATGAGACTAACTAGGGGAGGTCTCTCCATCACCACTTATTTGAAATTCAGGAACGGAGATTGAGGAAACAGGAGACCATGCACAAGCAAGCGAGAGGACCCCCAAGTAGAATCATAAACCACACTTTCCCTACCCTAGAGCCACAGAACAACCTCTGTTATGCAACCACCTTTGCGCTGTGGATGGGTGAGTCCCAGCCTGGAAGATTAAAGCAGTCCTGTGTGTTGGTTTGGTGAAGGAAGGATGTGCTGATGGTCCGCCAAATGGAGGGGTAACTTTAACATTCCTGATACATTTCTTAATACGGCAGCTTTTAAGACAAGGTCTGTGGCCCCGGAGTTAAGTCTTGGCTCTGTCTTTTACTGGTTTCTGTAACCCGAGCCTCCTATCTTCTTTTCTGTGAAATGGGGTCATAGCACTCTCCTGAGGACTCTAGTGAAGATGAGTAGACACCAAGCACTTGGGCCCTGTCTCAAAGTACATATTCCCTCAGTGGCGGCCATGTTCATTCTTACACTGGGCTCATAGTCTGATCGCTGTTTAATGGAAACATCATTACTCCATCTGCAGAACCATGACTGTCATTTATTAGGAAGTTTTATTTTAAAAGATCCGTACTAAAATATGTGAAAACACTTGCAAATCAAGTCTTTGGTTCTACTCTGCAACACTAAAGAAGGCTACTCCACAGGAGCCCAATGGACAACAACAACAATGGAACAAATTCTCTATTCCCTCAGACTGCAGCCCCTCAGGCACTGGACCTAAGGCTTCATTTCTGGTCCTGACTAAGTCCAGAAAATGATGTCTGATGTCTCTGCTTGCATTTGGGTGAGGGTAGGGGTGTCTTCTCTTCTGTGTTTACATTGGGTGAATTGAACACCTATAGGAAACATATATTCCGCATTTTTTTTTGCTAAGTTCCAATTTTTTTCTCTCATGATAAATACCCTACTGCTACCCTTGAACCCCCATCTTCTGTCTTTTTCTCTGATTGTACTGGGGTTCAACTTGTGGTGCTATGCATTTGACATAGCTTTGTACTTTGCAGCAGAGCCCAGCCCTCCTGGGATTTTATTCCTACCTCTTTTTACTTTGTGGGTGTGTGGAAGGTGTCTCTTCTTGCTTTCTGCTTTGGGGCCTGCTGTGTAGGCTGAATGCTCGGGCTGTAGGTAAGGAAGCGGCTTCCCCCTCACGGCCCACCCTTCTCCTAGCCAAATGACATTGCCACACTACACTCTCACAGTCAGCCTTCCTGGGGCCTTCTCCCTTGACATCCTCTTAAGCCCAGGCAGGGAGTAGCAGTGTTTGAAGTGCTTGGGATTCAGAGGCAGATGGATGTATTCCTGGGAGGGAGGCCTTGAGAGCTGGCACAAACAGGCTGGATCTGCGGTCCTTTCTCCTCCACTAAACTCATAATGGTGTTCTCTTGGCATCGAGCCCTGCTTCTTCAATAAATAAAATCAGTTCCAGCTGTTTAAAAGACCGGCTTCCAGTCTTGTCGAGCAGTTTTCAGATTTGTTCCTTTGCAGTTTAGAGGCATCAGCTGTCCAACTTCATCCGTTGCCCCTTCCCCTGCTCCAGCTCTTTCTGTCTTTTCTTCCACTTGTGATTTTTCAGTTTGAGACCGTGGACTTTGGAAACAGGCAGCTCGCGTCTGAATCCTAACCCTCCACTTAGCATCTCTGTGTTATCACTGAAGTGATTAGACATCTCCGTGACTCAGTGTAGTCACTTAAGAGCAAACTGAATGTATAGGGCAGTCTGAGGGTGAAGAGAGGCATTGTGGGACAGTGTGCTCAGTGTTGCCTGTTATTACTCTCCATTATTTATTTATAGTTATCATGCAGAACCATGTCAGTGTCCAATGAAAATCACATTTAAGATGCAACATGCAGGCAATACCAGGAATTCAGCTCTCAGGAGGCCCAGGCAGGTAATTGCTATGTGTTCAAGGCTAGTCTGTATTACCTAGTAAGTTCTGGGCCAGCCTGGGCTACAGTGTGAAGTCTTGTCTCAACAATTAAATGAAAAAGAAAATCAGAAATGTAAGTGCAATTCATTTATTAGCGTATTTTAACAAAATCACTTGCCAATACACTTTACTGTTGGCATTCCTAGGAGCGAGAAGGCATAGTGATTCAATCCTGGACACTGCTGACTTTAACTGTGTGCATTAAATTAAAATATGCAGGCAAGTAATACGGCCACAGATTTTTCATTAGGATCTGCTATGTAGAGGTGTTTTGGTTTTAGTACTAGCGGTTCTATATATACATAGCTAAGTGGGGTAGCTATGGAAGAGTAGGTGTTATGTCTATTTATAAAGGTGCATTGTTTCAGGTACTGTGTGCACCCGTTCTATTTCCTTTGAATAAATCGTACTCAGCCAAGCCGACTGCATGCAGAACACGTGGGTTTAATTCTTAAGCATTTCTGAAGGGAAGACCATAGGCAAGAATATTTTTCTACTCTGTATGTGTGTATGTGTGTGCATATGTGTATGTATGTGTGTGCATATATGCATGTGTATATGTGTGCATATGTATATGTATGTGTGTGCATATGTGTATTATGTGTGTGCATATACACATGTGTGTATGCATATGTGTGTGTCTGTGTGTGTATATGTGTATGTATGTGTATACATGTGTGCATGTGTGAATATGTGCGTGTGTGTGTATGTACATGTATGTGTATGTGCATATGTGCATGTATGTGTGTGCATGTGTGTATATGTGTGTGCATGTGTGTGTATATGTGTGTATGTGTGTACATGTGTGTGTGTATGTGTGTGTGTGTGCATGTGTGTGTGTGTGTGTGTGTGTGTGTGTGTGTGTGTGTGTGTGTGTGTGTGTGTATCTGTATGTAAAAACCCAATTTAGGCTCTTAGGGTTGTCACTAGCAATTCTTTTCATATTAGACAGTGGATTTCTCCACATAGGAGCTTTCAAAATATTGTTTGACATATTTCTCTCTGTAACCCCTTAACTCATCAGTATTCTGCCTGCACAAGGGAGATAGCGTGCTTACATGTCTTGTCTCACCAGTTTGTCAAAGCATAACAGTCTGTCAGTCAAGTTAAAGATTTCTTTCTCCCTTTGAGAGGATACTTCCAAATGTTATTTATCAACATACGTAGATTTCTAGGTAAGACTCATCTTTTTTGTTGTTGTTGTTGATGTGCTGGGGCAATGAATATTTAAAATTAAAGCTAAGTCATCAACTGGTGTATAAACAAAGCAAACGCCGGTCTTTTTTCCTTCGTATTCACATGAGCCCCCACCCACCAATCAGCCCCTCTGCACGGATGTCAGCTGCTTTCCTCTCCCGTTAAGAACAAATGCCCTTTATTTTAATCCGTTTCCACTTGCCGGCAGCTTCCTTTTTATGAATTCCAAGCGCACTATGTTATGGAGAGTTCCTGGTTGCCAAACTGTGCCCACGTAAAATCATATTGGTCCTGTCAACTGATAGACATAACTTATGAAAAAGAAACTCCGGGTTGGAAGGCTCCGAAGCTGAAAGTTGGCCATCAGTAAGATTGCATTTGCTTCCAAATCGGGGGTCTGGTTTTGATGCGAGAGTTAAGGATGCGGTTTCTGATAAAAATATTTTCGGTTGGTACTGAAACATGTACGGTGTACCTTATTTACATTCCGCTCCCAAGAGTAAAATTCCCGGTGTCGTTCGGGGCTGAACAGGAGGCAAAGGGAGAGGTCTAGATGATCCTGGACATGGGTATGGAGTGGAACAATAAAGCCACCTGGAGGGTCGTGGGCATGGAACTGGGACAGAGGGTCTTCCGCTGCAAATTGACTGATTAAAATCTGGGCTGAGTCAGAGGTGACTGCAAGCCAGTAGTATTCTCTCCATGACCTCCTGGAAACAAAACTAAGTTTGAAATGGGCTTAAGGTTGAAGGTCTCTCTCAGAGATCTCTCTCTCAGTGTTGTATGCACTAACCATATCTTTGAGGACAGAAACCGGAGCGAGCCACATTCTGACCATTCCTCTTCATTCCGAATAGACCGAGTTGACATGATAAGGCTTGACGATCATGTCTGTTGACAGCCGCCCCGATGGTGAATCCCCGTGACCCAGCTTGTCAGTCTCTCACCGACGAGAAACATCACAGAGTATGCAGTAGTGTAGCTAGCAGAGCTGCTGACCTTAGGGGACCCTGAATGGCAGTGGGCTTTCAATTAAAGGGTGAGCTCCGAGAAGCAGGTCTCATTAACGCTCCCGCACTCTGTAACAGTTGCCATGCATGCGATGCGGGGGACACAGGGGAGGAAGCCGGCCACACTGGCATCTCAGCTGTTAACTGGCTTTAAGAGCCAGGCACACCTTATCTACATGGATGGTCATGTATACATGAGTACTATAGAACGTTTTGTCATGATAAGGACATGCCAATACAGAGAGGGTTAGAGTGAGCCATTTCAGGGTTCTAATGAGCGGGGGCGTGGGGGGAGCATTCTCTCTCATCATTTATCATGCCGTGGGGAACCACAGTCGTCCAACCACTGATGTCTGAACTGGGAAAGGGCTTGATAGAACGCACTGAGCTCAGACCTGGGTAGCAGGTGACTTTTCTCTTGGACTCAGGTGGCCCATCCTGGAAACTGATCGAGAATAAGAGCCATCTTCACTTTCCTGCCTTGTTTTGGTGACAAAAATGACCCGTGATCTCCCTTACAAATTCTGTTCTCCCCAGAGCATCGGTGTGGTGGCCATGCTGGTGGGAAACATTACCTGGGACTTTATTTAGTCACTCTAATTTCTAGTAACCTTTCTTTGTATTTCTCTTGCCAAGCAATCTTGTCATTTCTTGTATTTTGGGGGGGTGTGAGTGAAGAAAATGATAAATTGGGGGAGGGGAAACAAAACAACAATGAAGACAGAAATAGACGGAAGGAATCCTAAGATGTCAGCTAGAGCACCAGGCTGATGTCCACACTCCAGATCAGCCTCCCCGTCGCATGGTGTCCTGACAGTCAACTGGAGCACCCCAGAAGGAGGGGCAAGGCAGAGCTCTCGGTCATAGGTACAGAGCGGCCATGGGTTATAGCTTCACGTTATTTGTCGAACAAAAGGAGATAATTAAAGGAGTTATAAACATTCCCTCCAGGGCCTGTAGTTTCTCCGCACACTGGCTTGGTTTATTAATTGATGCGGGTTTCCGGTTCACTTCACCCAGTGTCCGTGGTTGGACGATGATTTGTGTGGTCAGAGTGTGTGACTGGTGGGCTGGGCTCCGGGCTCGCATCTAGAGGAGTCCGGTTTCTTTTCCCTAGAAAGTCAATCATGGTGATGAAGACAGGAATCCAAATACGTAGGGCACGCAGGAGAGTGAGTGGGAGGAAGCAGTGCCTGCGGCCTGGTCTGAAGCCCCTCTTGCCCTCCATCTTTTCCTTGTTCATGTTTTCCTGGTCCATTTTACGCTCCCTTTTTCTTCTCCCTCGTTCCCTTAAGTAGAGGTGACACAGATCAATACCTTTGATGGAAAGTAATAATCAGGCCTATTAAGTGACAAAGGTTTACTCTGTAACAGCTGTGCTGGCGGGAGAGGAGAGCTTGTCTGACTAATGAATCATGAAACAATCAGGCAGTAGCCATTTGTGTTTAGATCTGTAAATATGGTGTGGTTCAAGTGCCAGACCATGGCCGGCGCTCCAGCTGGGGGCACAGATGGTCTGTATTCAGAGCAGCGCGAGTGTGAAGAAAGGGTTTTTTCCCTTCCTCGGTCCCACGCCGCACCTCTCACAGCCTCCGTCCGCTATCGGCAAGGGGAACTGAGAGAAAAGAGTCCCTTAGGCAGGACGTCCTTCCAATGTGGGTTTCAAGGTAGGTTACCAGGGCCTGGAGACGACTCAGTGATAATAGAAAACGTTCTGACATGAATACCACTCTGAGTGTCTGCTTCGGTACTGCTAAGCCTATTTTCTCAGATTTTTCTTACACGTTATTATATCCACTCTACTGTTTTGTTCTGTGCTATAAACTGAAAAACTTAGAAACTATATATATATATACACATATATATTATATATATATACACACACACATATATATTATACATTATATACATTATATATTTGAGATGAGATTATTTATACACAAAGCTAGAAATATCCTATTTTAAAAAAAATGTTCATCATGCGTTTTAGATTCCATCTCTCTTAGACCATCAAGGGAGGATCCTTGTTTTCAAGAGATAGATAATAATATCAAGAAAGTCTACATCAATGTGTAACTGAAATCAGGTTGCCCTCTCAGTTATAATATTTGTGACATGTTTCTGAACGCAGAATGGTAACAGAATCACCCCAAGCACCCTCTAAGTAACGCTGCAAAACTGCCTTAGGTTGGCTTATTTTCCTAGGGATGGGGTACCAGGAAGACACCTTACATTTTGATTTGAAGTTGCCGGGAGTTTCTGTTGGCTACTGGATCAGGAAGTGACACAATGAGATGGGGGTACAAGCATGAAGACGTTTCTACCTTTGCTTCCTCACACCTTTCCTCCAAGCCTTACCTGTTCATCTCCATCTACAGAGAACCTAGACTATAACTGCTTAAGCATCACACTTGCAGTATCTAAGTAGAATTTTGTGGTACCACAGCTTTGTTGATTTCACACTAGCTAGACCTATCTATCAAGTCAAGAGAGGCCATAGTCATTCTCAAGTCCGCTCTGGAAACTTCTGGTAATGAGACATATCCTGGCCTGCACAATTCAGCTCTAAGATCTGACTCCTCCAGCGTCTTATTTAAAGCAAATGACTACTCCTGTTCTGGGCAAACTTGAGACCCATCCTGTGTAGACACGCATGTATTATTTCAGTTAACTGATCTGGGTCAGAGTCAGCAAACATTTTAGGTCACAAGTCTCCGATCATTTGAGGGAGCTACAAGCCCTTCTAAGAAACAAGTTTACTCTGACATTTCCATATGTAACGTTGCACGGTAGAGTTTCTAGAGGCTTGAGGATCTCTCAGAGCCCACCCCTAGTCTCTACATCAAGAACATGCGCCTTTATCTTTCAGTGTTCAGCTGTTTGGGCAGGCAGGCCTTTCTGGCACCAGACTCCAAAGGTTTATTGTGAAACCATCCTTTTGTCCCCTGCTTCCTGACTCTCGGTTTTATTCACAACTGTACCATTTGCTTAATCAGCTCTCTTTGCTTCCTTAATCCAGTTTTGCACGAATTTACCATCAGAGGACAACTCTACTCTTTTCTTTCTGCCAATTTTGTAACAGCTCCTTCGGGTTTGTTTTGCCTCGGAAAAAAGGTGTCCCCAAGATTACACAACGGTTGTGCTAGTCTATGCGTGTGCCGTATGCTTACAAAATAAGAATGACGACAACAGTTGTTGCAAATGATTGAGGATTTTCTAGTCATTGCTGTCGAGTTCTATCAACGCATCCTGCTAATCAGCCCGCTGACACTGAAAACCAGATTACATTCCAATGTATTGATTCAGGCTCCTACGCTGCGTTCTACCCATGACTTTCTCTTATGAAGGAGAATGAGTTTGCTAAAGAGGAATGAGAATCACATTGTTTGCTGCCTAAAGGCATTTAATCACTTCTGATCGGAAAACAAATAGGCAACCCCCCTATTGCCTATTAAATGGCACTTCCAGCCAACGGAAGGTTGTCTTGCCTGTCTTCTAGGGTCATCTCCCTCTGTGCCTCTCTTCTCTGTGAAACTGCAAAGACATTGGCCTGTTCTGTGTTCATGGAACATCCATTTGTACCTCAGCAATATTTCATCCACGTCCACTGCGCCTTTTCCTTCTGTCAAATTTCCCTATGGCTGGAACCTTCTTATCAATTTAGATCAACTTGAAAGTCACTTTGCTAAAAGATACATAGCCTCTTTTTGTTGTGTGTGTGTGTGTGTGTGTGTGTGTGTGTGTGTGTGTGTGTGTGTGTGTGTGTGTGTGTGTGTGTGTGTGAGAGAGAGAGAGAAAGAGAGAGATTTTACTCTATGGTGACTGTCATTGGAATAGGTAGGCAGTGGAGGAGAAACAGATATGAGACATGAGAAGTCTTGATTCTTCTGTGTTTATGACACTTGTGATGCTTGCCACCATAATGACTCAAATGATTTGCCTTGATTTCTTTTGTGGCTTCAATATTCACCTTTAGACCTAATTATCATTCTTCATTGAGTTTGTCCTTTCTCATCAAGGTACTTCTACAATTGCATAAACTTTAGGCCTTAAAAACTTTGGATCCGTATCTACGTAATGGTAAGAATATTTACGGCATTGAGAATCACATGCTAAAACGGTTAATAAAGTGAGATGTGTTGGTAAGTGCCCTGAAAGGGAAGTCTCATGGGTAGGAAAGACTGTCACAGTGAACAGCTCTGTGAATGCTCTGTGAATCCCAGTTCTTGCCTCTTTATCCCAAAGGCTGTCCTGAAGTCCTAAGTCAGATCCAGCAGCAGAGGGAGGGAAGGCCCAGATTAGAGACAAGAGTTACAAAGATGACAGATATATTTTAGTGTTTGTTTCTCTCAATGGAATGTAATTCTGTCTTTACCTATTTTACTCCCTGTTATATCCTTGGTGCCAGGGGGCAAAAAGATGTCTAACCTGGTAGATGTTCAGTAAGTTTTATTTGGACAGTGGGGATAGCTCAGTGGGTAAGAGTGCTTATTTTGCAAGCATGAGAACCTGAGTTAGAATCCCCAGCATCTTTGTAAAGAACCGGATGTGGCTGCACAGGCCTAGAAGCACAACTGGGAGTGGACAAAGGTGGATCCGGGTAGCCCATTGGCCAGCCAGTCAGATGAGCTACAATAGCACGCTTTGGTTCATTGAGCCTGTGGAGAGTGAAAGACACCTTCCTCCAGCCTTCTTATGCATGTGCCCTGTACTTACGTGCAAATCCCACACATAGTACCCACCCCTGCTTTTTGTTGTTGTTGTTGTTGTTGTTAAGGAATTAGTGCCGATGTTTATAGATGGAGTGTGGCAAGATTCCATACTATTAAATCAAGGTTCAACTTAAAGCTATTACCTTCCTTGTTTCTTACACTGAACACCCCTTTTCTATCTCTATGTCCCCGCCATATCTCATTACTGAACTGTTTATTAATGAGGTAGACATTAATTCATTAATGAAGCATTTGAATTTGATCATTCAAGGGGAGCATGATGTTTCTACTTTTTCCCCCCGGTTTCTCTGTGTAGCCCTGGCTGTCCTGGAACTCACTCCATAGTCCAGACTAGCCTGGAAATCTCCCTGCCTCTGTCCCTCAAGTGCTAGGATTAATGGCACACAACACTATTAATGGCTAGGGAATTTTCCTACTTTTTTTTTAAAGTGTTGTTTTGTTACGTTGTTGTTATAAAGGAATATATTATCATAATTAGAAATCAAACATGTCAGGGTTGTGTAACAGTTTCTCTTCCTGATTCTACTACTCCTAAGGCAATTGACCACTGACAGAGCCTATTCTGGAACCTTTTGAGAACTTTCTTCCTTTCGGCCACCACCATCTTATTAGTCAAAGATGCACATTACATAGAAATGCAAGTCAATCAGTAAGTGTATGGCATACGACCTTGAGAAATATAAAACGCATATACAGAGTGAGTCTATGGAGAAAGTACCTTTGAAGAAGTCTGTAGGTGACCACCAATTAACTTCACAAAGATGAGGAGGGACAAGGTGTGTTAGAGGACAAAACCAACCAAGCGAATGAGGCCAAAGGAGATGAACCAAAGAGTCTCTGCTGCCCCAGATGATGACAGAATTTATCACAATACTTTTCTTCCAAATTCTAACGAGTTTACTTCTAAATTCTCCTCACAGAGTAGGCCATTTTAAAGAGACGTTATTCCTTCCTCAATAGGTGACCACCATTGCTGTAAGCTTTAAACAACCCCAAACTACTATATCATGCTGAAAGGATTCTGCAAGTTGGTATACGATGGGTGGATAAAATTCTCTTCATCCTTCTGTAACCAAGAAGAGAGGAAGAAGTCCTCTGGGGTAGCATGGGTAAGATTTTACTTCTATGTGGATTGTAATTTAAAGCTGACTTCTGAATTTGTTAAGCCTTTTGACCCATATTCAGAGTGTTGTGAGAGGGCTCACGCCAGCAAGTAACAATACTGTATTTATCAGCAGCCACCTGCAAAGCCTTAGAATTCAGCTGCTGGTTTTATTTTATTTTTTTCCCCCACAGGCCACAGACACTTGTTATCTAACATTGCTGCAGAAAGCCAAAGGGTAGATTTCCTGAAAACCACTATTTTATTGGAACAAAAGAGCCAAGTTTTCTGAATCAGCCTTAAGAACTACAGATATTGAACATGCGGACAATACCAGTGTTATTCTGAAAACCACATTACACCCCACCTCACTGGGCCTATTGATTTGGAAAGTCGTCCAGAGTGAAAGGAAATAAAAAAAAGGCCAAACTGCTTCATCTAACAAGGTGCCATCAATAATGCCCACATAGGAGACCATTCTCTGATTTAAGACCTTGTCTCTCCCTCTGTGCATCCACTTAAAGCTGTTAGGGTAGAGGGAAGCTCGCACGCCCAAAGAGAAAGTTAGAAGATTCTCGTCTGCTGTCCCGTTCCTCACACAGTCACCTTCTTCTGGCTTTCCCTTCACCTTAGAGCATTCATTCTCGTAGCTCAGTGCCCTCTGTGTATCAGCACTCCTGTACTTAGATATGCACATGTATATTGATATAGAGAGGAGGCTTTGTTCTGATTCGTACATAGGGAAATTGGGGCTTTTTTGAAGACATCTTCTTAGGAAGATCAATCAAGGTCGAACACAGCTGGCTTATGAAGGCTGAGTTTCTAACTGAAAGTTTCCTGCTATTATCTTGACAATCTTATTATTATCAAAGCATTTTAATATCGGGTATGACAAGGAACACTCACCACGGGGAAGAGTGGGGTCAGGATCATCGATGGGAGGGAACACTAACAATTGTGCCCCCCTGTAGCCGCCATAATAATTTAATACTGTCATACTGGGAGGCTCCATTTTGCTTGGCCCGCATCACGTCCCTCAGTATATTGTTTCCTTTTGGCCAACTATCAGGCTCTCCCTCCATCAGCCTGAAAGACTTCAAATGAAGGATCACGCTGATAATTGCCTAAGGGTAGGACTTTTGTTTTGCCTGAAAGTCGGTAATTTAAGCATTATTCTAAATCAGGCTTCTGGGTTGGGGGACAGAGTTTATTTCAAGGTTGTATTAAAGTTGTTAGTAGATCAATAATTTTTCTTCCCATTGACTACTTGTCTCCTCCCCCCACATAGGGATGACATATTCACTAAATGGTAGAGACTAGCTATATTGGCGCTGCCACACGCCAGCACCCTTTTCTGTTTGCTCTGTAGTTTGAGGCTGATACTCCTTTCTTTCCCTGGTGGGCTTTAACTCTTTCACCTACATTTCTGCTCAGTATTGGAAAACATTTAAAGCCATCATATCCAGGAAGAGGCCAACTGTCCTTGGTTACAAGGGAATTTTCTATCCGTGAGATTTTTCCTCGGCATCTATGCAGAAGATAGCTAACTTCGCAGAAGTCTAGAAGGGAGTTTAGGAACCCAGTTAATCTCGGAGTCATTCACTATAGAGTGTATTTTGAGCAGGATTTGTCTTAATGTGTGGTGCTGAATGACCTGGAAGATTGTGTTTTTATAACATACTATCATACAGTTAGAGACATCTGTAAGAACCTTATTATAATAAACACTGGGCAATTCTAAAAGAGAAAAAGCAAAAATTCAAATCAAGGTAGATTTAGTTTCTTCTCTAGGACTGATTTAGACAGAGACACAGCACTTAGTCTAGGCTATGGCTGCCAGCAGAATGAAGTGTTAAATTACGGTGAGCAGGTCACGATGTGGTTTTGATTTTCATGGGTTGTCTCCAGGACTCACAGTCAAAAGAACAAGAAATATTAGTAGAGCTGTTAGCCATTTGCAACTTTGTTTTGATTCACTTTCTAAATAGTGAATGGGTCTGATGGAAAATGCCTCACTTAAAATACCACGGCACCACAGGAAGGTGGATAGTTCAATTACTTTTTTCCACCCATGAATTTATTTTCAGAGTTTGTAATCTTGCCTGTTGATCAGATGTTTTTCTTTTGAATATACCACGGTGAGCTCAAACAGTAAGGCTGGGTCTTAGTTTGAAATGTTTCTTTGTGATTCCCATGACCACAGGGGTCTTATCTCTGGCTTGGGAGCCCATGACCTTTTGACACAAAGGTCAGAGGTCATAACACATTCTGCATCTGTCGTCTGCATCTATCTACTCGGGATGGTGGAAATAGCTGCTTGGAACGACCTTCATTTCCAAGTTGGGTTGACTGAAGATTTGCATTTGTGTTCTTGGCATACACGTGTGGAGTTCCCAGTGGAGAGAACAGATTCATTAGGCAATGGGTCCTGGTGGTTAATGTGACCATTATCATAATAACAAATGGTGCAGTTCAGGTTCAGGAGCAGACTGTCAAGATAAACACCCTCCATACACATGTGCCAAAGCAGAGAACATCATGTGAGTGAAAATGTGAGGTAAATTCTTTCCTCTCAGTTATGATAATGCGGAGGTAAACATTCACCTAGATGCTCCCACATCTTTACGAACACACAAGGATATCTAACCACCACTAAAAACTGGGATGGGGAATCGACTCATGTTCTACTATTTGCATTGGGAATTTATCAGCACAGGGTCTCAAGCCAAGCAAGATAGAAGCAAAAACAAACACAGAAATATGCTGGTACTGGAATTGATGTAGGCTTCAGGTGACTGGAAAGTTCCAGTAGAGAATTTTACTGGAGGAAGTACAAACTAAAAATAGTGTTAAGTTTCGTGCCATCTTTGCTGGCCAGTGGGGGATCATTTAATAAATGATTGCCCTGCATGCAGGGAGGTTCCCACTCTTTCCTGAGGAACTTGAGGAGGTCTCACTTGGTAAGAGTCACAGTTAGTGTCATCTGTCCACTTAACACAGCCCAGAGTCACTTGGTTGGTGTCTTAGGGTTTCCATTGCTGCAAAGAGACACCATGACCAAGGCAACTCTTGTGAAGGACGACATTTAATTGGGGCTGGCTTACAGGTTCAGAGGTTCAGTCCAGTATCATCAAGGCGGGAGCACGGCAGCCTCCAGGCAGGCATGGCGATGAAGAAAGAGCCAAGGGTCCTACATCTGGATTGGTAGGGAGCAGGAAAAGAGCCAGTGGGCCTGGCTTGAGGATCTGAAACCACAAAACCCATCCCCAGTGACACACTTCCTTTGACAAGGCCACACCTATTATTTGAACAAGACCACACCTCCTCAGAGTGCCACTCCCAGGTGACCAAATTAGAATCTTTGAGTTTCTGGAGGCCATTCTTATTTAAATGACCACACCTGAGAAAAGGAAGCCTCAGTGGGGGAATTACCCCTATCAAATTGGCCCGTGGGCGTGTGTGGGGGCATTGGCTTAATTATTGATAGACATAGGGTGGAGCCTACTGTGGAGTTGCCACCCCTGGGCAGGTGGGCCTGGTTTTTATTTGGTTTTGTTTTTTAATTAGAAAGTTCACTGAGTAAGCCAGGGGATGCCAGCAAGCAAGCAGTGTTTCTCTGTGGTCTCTGGTTTAGGCTCCTCATCCAGGTTCCTGCTAAGGTTCACTCCAGAATGGACCGTAACCTGTAAGGTGAAGTAAACCATTCCCTCCCTGAGCTGTTTTTGGCCAGTGTTTTCTCACCACAGCAGAAAGCAAACTAGGACAGTAAGTGTCATCTTACAACATGAAGTTGGCACAGATATTGCAGCTAAAAGATATCACAGTCACCAGTGCCTGGGCTCTGGACCTGATTATTCTGGGCTCAATCCCAGGTCCATCTGGTTAGATCTACCTGTGCCATAGCTTTCTCCACCAAGAGAGATTGTTATAAAGATAGAATAGATCACTCTCTAGACAGCAATGCCATACTTAGTACATTGCATGTTATTACCAGGTATCCAGAGGGGGTGTATACTTTGATTACAGCAGATGCTAAAACGCGCGCACACACACACACACACACACACACACACACACACACACACATCCCTAAGTGACATGCATTTGCAAATACATCCTCCTGTACACGATCACCCCTAGGTTACTTGTAAGATGTAATGTCAACATTTGTTTTGTTGTTTTGTTTAATGTGACTATAATAATGAGAAATTCTCAGTGCCAGACACAGGTTTCCCCCTCACATTTCTGACATGGTTGTCTAACTCTTGCTTGTAGAACCCATAGGATCATTGGGCCAACTCACTATAAGTCCTTTAGGTCTCTGTACTTAATTTAACTTTTCTACAAAACAGAGAGAGTAATGGTATTTTTTTAACATAGAATTGTTGCTATGATAATGGATTAATGACAAACATAAATAGTGCTTTGAATTGTATCTTGTGTTGTATAAATTGTTAGCAATTATCATTTTTGCAGAATTACAGATGAAATATTTTTTTCAAAGCCCAACTGTATTCTTTTAGGAAACTTATTCGCTTAACCTAGGAAACTAATTTCATGATAGAGGATGCTCTGTTCCCATATAATCCTTTAAAAAAGGAGAAAAGAAAAGAAAACTAAATGAAAGCGACCACAGACCTTTTAAAGGACACATTCTCAATATTACCACTTGACTTGAGTACATTTGGGCGAACTTGGTGACTTTGTGACCCAAAAAGCGTGCAGTTATTAAAGCCCTTTGTGTCTTGGCATAGAAATGCCCAATGGTGAGCCTTCGTACTAAGTGACAGACATGGATGTAGAAAGGGGAGCTAGGAAGGGAAAGTGCCCAAAGAAAGGGAAGATGGGAAACAAGAGAGAAAAACTGAACCAATGTATCATGAAAATGGAAGGGGAATATTTGAGGGCACAGGAGACCAGCAAGAGAGGGGACAGGATAGAGGAATGGGGCAGTGAGCAAGGACAAGACATAATGTCATATATGTTTGAGGCTGTTACAATAAAGGGGTGGAGAGATGGCTCGGTAATTCAGTGCACTTGCTCTTGCAGAGAACCCAAGCTGCTCCCAGCAGACACTTAGTGACTCCCAACTGCCTATAACTAAGTTCCAGGGGATCTGTTTCTTTTGCATCAGCCACACCCACAATGCACAGATATACATGCAGGGACACACACACACACACACACACACACACACACACACACAAATTAAAGAAAATGTTACAATGGAACTAATTTCGTTGTACTCTGCCAGAAGTTATTACTATGAGCACCACACATAGCTCACTCATTCACTCAAATATCAGTATCAGAATTCTCATGGACATGACGCCAGGTATGGATAACTATAGGTTCCTTATGCCAATGAATTTGAGTTTATGAGTACCATACTGTGCTTGAGAATGGTTAGAATGTGTAAAAGTCATCTGATAGGTGATGGTTGGAATTTTGTTTAGAAAAATAAGCACAAAATTAAGAAGAGCAGAGTTCACTAAAAGTAGCACTAATATTCAAAAATAAGCTTTCAGTTCGAAATATTAAAAGAATAACATTCGCAGAGTTCACCAAAAATAGCATTAAGATCCAAAAATAAGTTTTTAGTTCAAAACATTCAAAAACTAACATTCACAGGTACAGATATAAAATGATGGCTTTGGCTTGTTATCCAGAAGGGTTTAAAACCTTTGTTTTCAGCAACACTATCAGTCTTTCTGCACTCCACAGCTGCCCAGTCTGTCCCTCTGTTCCAGTCAGGCCCCTGCGCACCCGGCCTTACACACTCCCAGAACGGATCTTTCCATTCACAATCAGCTGCCATCTGTGTCCTTTGCATTGCACAGATCTCACTGTCTTGGGAGGCCTTGTGGTCATCACTCTAGCAAGCAGCACACCGCATTCCAGTCCTGCACCTCATGTTTGGTCCCATTTCATAAGCCCTGACTGATTCCTGAAGACCTGAGCTCATCCAGTGTGACCAACCTTGCTTCTGTCTGCTCTTTCTTGCCTCATGAAAATGAGCTGACCTTGGTTCTGGGCCTTCTGCTTATCACCACACATCCCTGACATCTAGAAGCCCTCTTTACCTGTAGTACATGCTAAAAAACGTTTCCGGAAAGAAGGAAAGACTTAACAGGCAGCGTTACCGTGGCACCTTGCTTCTTGATTTAATGTGTAAAGCCCAGGAAGGATGACTCATTTGAAGCACCTTACACGAACACAGAAGAGTTGACCGAGTGAAAAAAGGAAATAAAAAAGAAAGGATCTGGCTACTTCTGAGGTGGAGGAGAAGGTGTGTTGTGGATATGTGGGAGAGCATAGAGTCAGAGACAAATGAGGAGAGGGGAGAGGGGGATCCAGGTACAGCAGTCAGCAGGTCTCAATAGAGAAAGCGGTAACCAAAATGGTTGGCTTATACAGGGAAAGGCAGCGTGGGCTGCAAAAGTTTAGGGTAGGGGGCAGGGCGTGCCCCCCATACCCTGCAACAATTAACAACTTGTGGACCTGGAAGAACCTGGCTGCCCGGTCTGCTCTGAAATGTTAGGGAGGCATTTCAGCCTTTTGCCCCTGAGTTTGAAACCTAACATTGACCTTCATGGCTTTCTGATTTTATAGACTGCTTTAGCTCTTCTAGTTCTTGTTCCCCATGCTCATGATCGTTGTACATCAAAAACTCGAGCGAGACCCATCCCATGGGCAATCCCTGAGACTATTAATGATACTCTGCTATGCTTGCAGACGGGAGCCTAGCACGGCTGTCCTGAGAGGCTCCACCCGGCAGCTCACTCAGACAGATGCCGACACCCACAGCTAAATACTAGATGGAGTTTGGGAGCTCTTAGGGAAGAACAAGAGGAAGGATTGCGGGCCCTGGAGGGGATAGGAACTCCACAGGAAGACTAACAAAGTTAACTACCCTGGACCCTTGCGGAGTCTCAGAATCTGAATCACAGACCAAAGAGCGTCCAGGCTGGACCTAGGCCTCGCTCAACATATGTAGCAGATGTGCAGTTTGGTAGTCATGCGGGTCCCAAACAACCGGAGCAGTGGCTATCCCAAAAGCTGTTGCCTGTATGTAGGATACATTCTTCTAGCTGGGCTGTCTGGTCTGGCCTCAGTGGGAGAGGAAGCACCTACCTTTGCAGAGAGATGGTGTGTCAGGGTGTGGGGACGAAACCCAGGGGACTCCCACTTGCTCAGAGGAGAAGCATCGGAGTATTGTGGAAGGGAGTGACGGGGTGGGGGTGGGGGCATACATAAAGAGAAAGTAGAAACAAAACAGAGCAACAAAAAACAATTAATTTAAAGATGTCTGGATTTTTAAGTACACAAAACCATGTCACGTGCCTGCCCCGGGTTCTTTCTTTTTCCTTCACTCAGAACCGCTTTCCCTCCACTCTTGCTGCCTCAGCAGATTGTCAACTCGCCAAGATTTTGAACCTCATGTTTCATTAGGTTACCCCTGTCCGGGAAGGGCCTTATCCTGTGTGCTTCAATGGCATAGGTGGGGTTTCAATTTCTGCTCGTTCTCTGTAGAGAACGGGGACTTGATTAGTGTTGAACCGGAAGAAAACACGGAGGAGGTTATGAGGGGAGGCATTTGTAAGGGTGGGACTAGGAAGGGACATAAAGTGAATTTTTTTTTTTAAAAAAGAAGGGAGTAAAGAAAAATAAAAACACCACTGCCTGTTCTAAAAAACTATTCAGGTATATTGCTTCTTAATTGATTGATACTGTATTTTCTTGATACTAACGACTAATCTTTGGCAAGTTTTAGAAGACCCTCAAATGATTAACAAGGACAGCCCTTTCTAGGAGAGTTCTGTTGCTTTCCACTTCTTCAAAAAAAAAAATTGATTTGAGTGAGAAAGGAGGTTAGATGATGTGGGTGGAGGGAAGGGACCGAGAGGCAAGCCACCCCATCTCCCAGTCTCATGTGTCTGTCCACTGAGCGTCTTTGGTCATTTGGAGATGCGGAATTCTTCACGGTTTCCTTTTTTCTTGTTCTAGCTACAGCTTGAGAATTCATCTCTGAGGAGAACGGGGCGTACACAAAGGTGAGGTTGTCTTTGAGACTGCTCTGGGGAGAACACTCGGATACAATGGACACTTTAAGATCAACGCGCTTGTATTTGGATGGGATGCTTCGCATTCTTTACTGCGCATGACTCAAAGTCGACCCCGCGTGTCGACTGCCCGCACGTCTTTATATTTTGTCTATATGCTGTTTTGAAGAAGAAACAGCGCAAGCAAGCAAGCAGACAAAACGCCTCACGGAAGATTCCGATGGGCCGGAACTTTAGTAGGTCACTTCAGCCTGCACTTACCTGATCACACCGAGAAGACAATGCAGCGATCAAAAGCAGTGATGAGATTTTTTTTAGCAGCATTAACCATCATGACCTAGCAAAATGAAAGAAAATGGTTTAACCGAACTGTCAGCTTCAATATAGCTAATAAAGGCATGGATAAATGTTTATTACATAGCGGAGACAGATCATTTCTGTGCTGAAATTGAGGATGACCTTTACTGATAACTCTTATCCGCCTGTTATCCTGAGAGAGAGGGAGAGGGAGCAGGCGAGAGAAGCATATTTGCTGATATTTAAAAGGAGAAATTACCATTTGCAAATAAAACACTTGAGTGCTGGTGAATGTCAAGTCACCCTTCTGCCCTAGCTTCCGCCCTCACACGCAGAGATTTCTCCCCAGTGGGCTGTGGCGGTGGCTTTACTAAATCCAGTAAATCCACTATTTTAAAAAGCACAAAATAATAGGATCACATAGAATGGCTAAATTATAGCCTCTTTGTTTCTACAACATTGCGGAGAAATTACACTTACATTGTTACCTTTTAAATAAGAAGGTCTCATTGTAACTATGAGTTTCAGGAAAAGTGATCAGGAATCCAAGGCTGTTCCTTCACTATACTTTAATGATTGACACTGTGGGTTTAGACCTCTCCAAATACATTGTTTTTAAAGCCCTCTCGTTCTCTGGTGTAACTGTTTTATTGCTGCTTCAAGGAACCTGTTCTGGTGGAGGTGGGCAAGAATGTGGAAGAGTTTCATGCCTCTCTCTCTCTCTCTCTCTCTCTCTCTCTCTCTCTCTCTCTCTCTCTCTCTCATTAAGAGACTTGTTAATGTTTTGATTCAAATTGTTTGAAATTTGAATTGTCAACCATCAGTAAATAATGTCTGGCCTGGATAATCTAGGAGAAAAGAAGTAGATAATTTGCCTGATTTAAATTTAAATTATTTAAAGCTATCTGTCTGTCTATCTATCTATCTATCTATCTATCTATCTATCTATCTATCTATCTATCTATCTATCTATCCTATCCATCCATCTAGCCATCCATCCATTTATCTACTTGCAGATTGTTTTTCCTTTTTCAAAATAGTTCATTTGAACAGTTTTGATGGTTCTATGCATGTATATAATGTATTCTGGTTATTCTCAACCCCTCCTCTTCTCTCTCTCTCACCACTTCTACTAACCACCCTGGGGGATTTGAAACATGCTTCGGTGATGTTTTGAAATGTGCATATATGTAAGGCTTATTTCACCCCAAACTTAGTTTTACAGGAAACACAGACTTTAACATGCATAGCAGATTAAGTATGAAAAGAACATACATGCATCAAATGAAGTTCATGTCACATGATGTTTAGGTCATTGAGAGTCTTCTTGTCTTAAGCTATTTGATTTAGTGACAGTGATAGCAGAAACCTCCTACCCACTGAGCTCAACAGCTTAATATAATGTCTTTATATTTAAGAAAATATTTGTGCATGCGTATGCTGTGTATGTAAGTGAATGTTCAAATGTGTGAGTATGATGCATGTGCCCATGTGAGGAGGTCAGAGGTCAACTCCCGATGTGGCCCCCATCTTTCATCCTGTTTGCTGCTGGCCCACAAGCTTCCAGGGATTCTCCTGTCTCTGTCTCCCATTTTGTCAGAGGAGTCCCGGGATTGTGGATGATGCCCTGCCATGTTGAGTCTCAACTGGTGCTTAGAAAGCTGATGGCTGCAGACAGTCCTTTAATTCTGTTCTTCCTACTGACCACCCCTTCAGAACTCTAAAGAGCACCAGATAAAGTACTAATGGGCAGAGTAGTATTTTGAGGAAAAGTAATGGAGGATTCACCATAAGAGTTTTTCACTGGAGTCACCTCCGATTTAGTCATAATTTCCTGTTGAAGTTTAACATATGTTAACATACGTTGCAAGAATAAGATTGATTGACTTTCATGAAAGCTGAAAGTCTTGGAAACTTTATGTTTTTTCCTCAATGAATGCTCTTCTATTTTCCTTTCCTACTGTTGTGACAAACTATTCTGAAAAAAAGAATTAAGATCTTAATTTATCAGAAAGCCATTGCAATGCATAGCAGCAGAGAGGCCAAGGAAGAAGTGGGGAGAGCAGGTCACATCCACAGGTCTGCAGAGAGGAATGAACTGAAGTGTCCATGTCGGTGCTCAGCCTGTGTGCTCGGCTCCTACACAATCTGCTACCCCATGACCCTGAAGTGGTGTCCCCCACAGCGGATGGGTCTGCCCACTGCTCAAGATAATTCCTCAAAGAAACAGGCCAACCTAAGCAGGACCCCCTTTTGAAACTTTCTTCTCGGATGATTATAGTTTAAGTTAACAATCAATACACAAGCTTAGGAACTTTTTGCCAGGACAAATGAGTCAGATAGTACATATGACTGTCAAAGATCAGGGTCACAAATTCTGTTGCCATGGTTATGATACATATGAATCAAAAAGTAAATTTGTTGCATGCTCTGAATGACAGAATCTTTAGTATATATATTTCCTTTTATACCATTAGCATTCTGTGGATCCCCACTTATAGGTGCTTTGAAGATTTGCTGCATATGTACGTTATACTTGAGTAGGCAGACACATGTTACTTAGCTGGCTTGTTTCAGATTCTATAGGTAGTTAGAGGTGGAGTAGGACTTGGCCCATCCGAGGCCAGATTCCCAATCACTGGCTATCTATACCTCTAATGTAACAATGAATTGGACCAGGGTGAATGCGTTCAAAATACACTGTACGAAACTCCCCCAAACATATTGTTTCAAAACAAATACCTGCATAATAGAATGTACTAGAATGCACGGAACTTTGAGGATGTGACCCGAATGACAGTTTGAAAATAACAGTAAATGAATGTGAGACAGTAAATGCCTGGAGCTGGGACAGGAAGGCAAGGTGAAGTAATGCCTTCCTTTTCTGTGCTGATGGGGCTGGAGTGAGGGCGGGGCTACAGAATATACCTTCCGTAGATTAGATGGCACAGCGGGTAAAAACGCTTCCCATTGAGTCCAATGACATGAGGTCCTTTGAGCACACATGGTAAAGCAGAGTACTGATTACATCCAAGTTGCCCTTTGACCCTACCCTTCAAGCGCCCACCACATACACACATGCACACATGCACACAGGCATACTTTCACATGCATGTACGATACATGAGTACACACACAATAATTGTAAAAGTGGGTGCCTTTGTTATCCCAACTTCTAGTACTTTTTGTTCCCTTCATTGATATCAATGTGTCTTTTTCTCTTACTTTTTTCCTATCAGCCTTCCTGCAGGTGCAGGACCTACACGGAGCCACGGAGCCCTGTAGGGAGAGATCGCTACCCAACAATTACATGAAAATAAAATGTGTTGATGTCCTGCCACCCCACCCCCAGTGCATGGGAAGTAGAAGCAGGAACCGCACTGGAATTAGCAGGACCAGGCTAGGATGCTTGGATGCAAATTTGGAGTGAAAGAAAAAGATTATAAATGTATAATCTTTTTAAAAAATTACTAAATTATTTTATTTATTTACATTCCAAATGTTGCCCCTTCCCAGTCCCCTCTCCCAGAATTCTTCACCCCCTCCCCTTCCCCTTTTCCTCTGAGAAGCTGCTACCCCACCTACCCACCACTCCCACCTCACCCTCTGCAGCTATCCCTGGGGCATCAAGTCTCTCCCACTGAAGCCAGACAAGGCAGCCCTCTGCCACATATGTGCCATGTGCCAGGGGCCACGGACCAGCCCATGTATGCCTTTTGGTCAGTGGTTCAGTCTCTGGAAGCCCCCAGGGGTCCAGGTTAGTTGACACTGTTGGTCGTCCTATGGGGTTGCCGTCCCCTTCAGCTCCTTCAATCCTTCCCCTAGCTCTTCCACAGGGGTCCCTGACCTCAGTCCAACTGTTGACTGTAAATCTCTCCATCTGTCTCAGTCAGCTGCTGGTAGCACCCCTCAAAATACAGCCATGCGAGGTTCCTGTTTGCAAACACAAAAAATAATTTCTGATCATAAATATAATTATTCATTCTAAAATTTTTATGGAGTGTTGGAAAGGTAAGAGGAAAAGAATAGTTTTCAGACTTAGAACCAGGGGGGAGGGGGCAAAACAAAAAACTCAGAAAAGAATTGGTATACGTCTCGGCATCTTTCTCTCCAAGGCATATATGTCAGTGTTTTGTTTTGTTTTATCTTGTTTTTGTGATCTTCGTGTGCTAACAGTCCAGCTGAAGTTCTAAGTTATCTCCATTTATTCACAATCATCATCATCATCATCATCATCATCATCATCATAATCACAATAATAACGAACCACATCAAGCTGCAGTGGGCAGAGCAGAGTAGGCTCCCGTCCTGAACTCCACATCAGTTTCGTTCACACGGACAGCGTACAATAATTGTATATCTTTCATATACTCTGACCATTGTCGGTCTCACTTTATGAATTGATTTGCTCTTGTAATAAAGACAAATATTCAGTATCAGAAATGAAAAAAAATGCTATCAATTTTTGTCTTTTTTTTTTTTTTTTTTTTTTTTTTTTACTTTATCCGCATTTATTTATGCTGAATTTATTCCCGCGCCATGAGCTTTTGTTTCTTCAGTTTCTTCTGGGATATCTTTTTCTTCTGTGCAACCTCCTCTTCTGGCTTTGGAACAATCTGTTCCTTCTCAGTGAGGATCATCTCGATGTGGCAGGGGGAGCTCATGTATGGGTTAATCCGGCCGTGAGCTCTGTAGGTTCGTCTGCGCATCTTAGGAGCCTTGTTCACCGACTCCACCATTATATCGCCGGAATGGCACACACTGCTTCTTTAAAGTGACATCCTTCAGATACTTGGTGGCTTTGCGGATATGCATACCCTTGATGGCCTGGGCAGTTTCCCGGGTGTTCTTAAAGTGAACACGAAGGTTTGAGCCTCTTGACTTGCATGATTTGCAGTGGGTTTTCTGGGTCCAGGGAGAAGCGAACCATCTTCACAGGTCACTGTGAACGCAACGACTAGTAACTAACACAAATCAGCTAATAACCCAAGAGGTTTAAACTACCGACACTGCTCAGAGAAGAGCTATTTTCATGATTAATCCAAAGGTGTCCTAAGAAATGACATCATCGCAGCAATTTTATGTCTTAATAATAATTTCACTCCAAATAGACTCGAACACACCTCTTAAAAGCCATTTGCATTTCTATGGGTATGACTGAAATATTTTTTTCATTTTTATAACTCAGTGTAAATGTTTTATTAATTTATAAGAGCTAAGAAAAACACCATACTTTCATTCACCAAATATGCTAAAATATTTCTTAAGCTGATTTACAGGTTTTTTTTAATTGTTGTTTAGATAACATTTAAGCTGAGAAATTTCAAACTTTTACTTTGTTAAAACTGTCTTTTCCAACCAGAGATCAGAGAATTCTTCCTGTGATTCTTCTAGTGTTAGGCATCATAATATTGCACTTATTTTTTGAATGTCTCTGAGACCAACAGCTTATAGTTATTCTGTCTAACTCAGTAAAGAAACCAGAAATGTCTCTTGATTATATACACAATTTACTTTCTCTTCTTAACAACTTTGATTCGCACATAAGCTTATTAATTAAATATGTATTTTCACCCTTCTCTAACTTACACTGTTTCATTTGTTTAACTGCAGTTACATCAAAATAGAACATTTTAATTATTGTTTCTGTCACTACACTATAATTCTTTAAGGAATTTTATTGTTTCATATGATTTTTTAGTTGTTTGTTTTTAGATAAGGACTTACTACGTGGTTCAGGCTGGCTTCATAATTCTACTTAATCTGATTCCTGAGTGCTATAGGCTTGTCCACCATGCCTGGCTTAGGTTTTCTTGATGACACTGTGAGTTTTTTTAAAGTCTCCCCAAATATCAATGAAAAATAAAAATGAAATACTACATAGAGATTGTCTTATAATCAGATATTTTTTATAGTTGCATATGGAAAGATATAAACAATGTCAAAGTCTATCTTGCTATTACAATACATATAGCAAATTGTATTCTCCCCCTGGCAAAGTTTTAAACATTATGTGGAAGAGTTCACAAGACCTTGTTAATGTTATTTCTGGACTTTAATATTTTTAGCTGCTATTTGAAACTCAATAATTTTATTTGACAATAAGAATCATACATGTTTCATATGTAACATGATACTTCATAATATCGATAAATTGTGGAATGACTAAATTCATCTAATTAGTGTTTTCATTGTCTCATGTAATTATTTTGTGATTAAATTATTTGACATTGACTTTGCAATTTTTAAGAATTCATGTGAGTACAAAATACTTTTAAGTATATTGATTGAGTGTTGGAGACTACTTTGCTGTTTGTAAATATATATATGTATATATAATATTTAATTATTTTTATTTTATGTGTGTGGCTGTTTTGCCTGCATATATATCTCTATACTACCTGGGTACTGTGCCCACAGAGTCCAAAAGAGAGTGTCAGAATCCCTGGAACTAAAGTAACATATGGTTGTGAACCACGATATGGGTGCTAGGAATTCAATTTGGATCTTCTAGAAGAATATCCAGTAATCTTATCTTCTGAGCCATCTCCCCAGCTCTGTGTGTGTACATAAATTATATATATTTGAGGTTGTTTTGTGAGACAAGTTCTCACTATGTAGCCCAGACCAGGATGGCTTCTAACACAGAGATCCACTTACTCCTGCTTCCTAGCGAGTCCTGGTATCAAAGATGTGTGCCATCATGGTTGACTGGGGGGTTACTTGAATATGTGTTGTTTTTGCAGAAAGAATGTGTCTCCCTTTCCCCATTCATATTCCTATTTATTTTGTCTCACTGTAGTAGTTGACATTTGCCTCACAGATTTGAGATATTATGCAACAATTAGGACATCCATATTAACCTGAAGGAATGCATATCACTGTTTCGTGCTTAGTTGATCTCAACTGCTTCAACTTATTAAAAAATATCACTTCTTAGTTTAACATATTTCAGTGAGAAGTGTTCTTTATGCGATGCCTTCTTAGCCAGTGAGTAGAATGCAGACTTCCCACGGGTTTTGCTTGGTGGGAGCATGCAACACTTCTAACACACTGAGAACTAGACGTCAACATTGTAACATCTTAGCCGCATAGAGTTGAAGTTGCTGTTGTTAAATATGTTGTCTTTACAAGTTTTAACTTCTTGTCTTGTTTTTATAAACTTAATTTCAGTTTGTTTTTGGTGTGTTCTGGAACAGACAGTCCCTCGAAAGACTGAAGGAATGCATTCATTAAGTACTCTTAGAAATTAAACCTTTGGGAACCTAAATATATATATTTTTCTGCCCTTCAAATGCTATGTGTCCTCAGGAATGTTTACTTTCATGTTTTCTTATAAGGCAAGAATATCCTGAATGTTTCGAAGCTAATTTTCTTTTTCTATATAGAGGCATATAGTGTCTGTGTGTGTGTTGTATGTGTGTGTATATACATTTATGTATATATATGTATGTATGTATGTATGTATATATATATATATATGCACATATGTATGCCCAATCAGATGCATGTAGAATCTATAGGATGACATTAGGGCGTCCTTCATATATGCTCAATTGTCCATCACTTATTTTATTAAGGTAGGGTTTCTCACTGCTTCTGAGGCTCACTGTTTGGGTAGACCAGCTGGCCAGTGAGCCTGCAGGTCCATGCTGCCAGACCAGGCTTTTATGTGTGTTCCGAACTGAGGCTTGTGAACACAGACCCTTTACCCACTGAGCCATCTTCTTAGACATCACATTCATTTTCAAAAAAACAGTTTCAGTCTTAATTTCTACCACAGTAACTATTAAATTTTTGTACATCTCTAATTAATTCTGTCAATGAATTCTTCATAAAATATAGTTTGTGGAACTTAAGTTAAAATAAATTTTATTGTTATATAACATAAATACAATGACTGCATGTTTTTTAAATTTATTAAATTTTGACAAATGCATGCAGGACCACTCCCATTCATCTATTTTAATATCTCATAAATACTATTTCCTTCCTTTAGAAAGTTTATTTAAGAGTGACTTTTCTTTTTCAATATAGGAATTTTAACCAATAAATTTATCTTAAGCACTGATTTAGATATAATCTGTAAAATTAATATGTTTTGTCCTCAATTTCATTTAGTTTAAATATTTTATGATTTCTCCTTTTAATTTTGTATTTACTCAAAAGATTCATTTAGGCAAATTTTGTTTAATTTCCAAATATCTTTCCAATTCTAGATTTTTTTAAGAGAACATTTTTAAAAATTTTTAACGTTCCCTTCATTTATAAATTGTAGTCATTTTCTATCCCCACCCCCTCACTCATGTTCTTCTTCACTAGCTGGAACTCTCTTTTCATCAAATTACCTATTACTTTCATATCTTTGTGTGTGTGTGTGTGTGTGTGTGTGTGTGTGTGTGTGTGTGTGTGTATGTGTGTGTGTGTGTGTGTGTGTGGTCTGCTGAGTTTATCTAGAGTTTCAAATTGCAGGATTTTAGGCACTGATTTTCAACTCAGTTACTCTATGGTCATAGTGCATATGATTTCATCACTTGCTAGTTTATTCAAGCTTGCTTACTTGGCTTCTGTTGTGTAACAATAAGTATGTCGAGTTGTTTGGCTGTCCTTTATACTCTTAATATTTTATACCTGTTTATTCTCTTTATTGGAGTGCACAGATGTAATTGTGGGTGTGTCTTCTCAGCTTTGTTTTGCTTTATTATGAAATCCATTATTTTGCATCTGGAGCAGGGATAATTGGTGCATGCCACCATGTCCAGTGTTACTATAATTTTTTGCCTTTAGTTTTATATTTTTCTATATTAATTTATTGTTTTACCTTGGTTTTTCTTTTATGGCTTTAAAATGAGTCACTACTTTTGTTGCTTGGCTGCATGGGTTTTGGCAATGAAGTTCATTCTGATCTCTGTTGCTCTGTGTTACGTAATGGTTTCCTCCTACACCGGCTGCAGTTTTAATTCTTTATGACAATAGTTTGAGCCACTAGATTATTATGTACCTTGGTGTGATTTTGTTAATTTTTATACTGCCTTTTTAGCTCAGAATTGAAACTTGCAATTTTCATCTATCTAGAGAAAATTTAAGAATTATTTCTTTAAATGTTCCCTCTTCAAATATTTTATTCTGTCTCTATCAGTCATTTTTATATTTGAAATTTTGTGATGTATTATTACCTAAAATATTTGTTTATAAATTGCTTTAACCTGTATTTAGTATAGTATTTCAGAACATTTGAAAGTAATTAAAGTTGACAGAACTTCAGAACTCTGAAGAATATATTGAAAAAGATCTCAGAAGATGGAAATATCTCCCATGCTCATGGATTACAGAATTAATATAGTGAAATGGCCATCTAGCCGAAAGCAATCTACAGATTCAATGCAATCCCCAAAAAAATTACAACTCAATTTTTCATAGAATTAGAAAGAGAAATTTGCAAATCCATTGGAATAAAAAAAAAACCCAGGATAGCGAAAACTATCCTCAACAATAAAACAACTTCTGGGGGAATCACCATCCTTGATCTCAAGCTGTATTACAGAACAATCATGATTAAAACAGCATGGTATTGGCACAGAGACAGGCAGGTAGATCAATGGAATAGAATTGAAGACCCAGAAATGAACCCACACACCTATGGTCACTTGATCTTTGACAAAGGAGCTAAAAATGACAGCATTTTCAACAAATGGTGCTGGTTCAACTGGAGGTCAGCATGTAGAAGAATGCAAATTGACCCATTCTTATCTCTTTGTACAAAGCTAAAGTCCAAGTGGATCAAAGACCTTCAAATAAAACTAGATACACTGAAACTAATAGAAGAGAAAGTGGGTGGAAGAGTGTTGAACACATGGGCACAGGCAAAAATTTCCTGAACCAATGGCTTATGCTCTTAGGTCAAGAATCAACAAATGGGACTTCATAAAAAAAAGCAAAGCTTCTATAAGGCAAAGGACACTGTCAATAGGAAAAAATGGCAACCAACAAATTGGGAAAAGATCTTTATCAATCCTACATCTGAGAGAGGGCTAATATCTAATATATACAAAGAACTCAATAAGTTAGACTCCAGAGAATCAAATAATCCTATTAAAAACTGAGGTACAGAGCTAAACAAGGAATTCTCAACTGAGGAATACCTAATGGCTGAGAAGCACCTAAAGGAATGTTCAACATCCTTAGTCATCAGGGAAATGCAAATCAAAACAATTCTGAGATTGTGGTGACCTCATATCAGTCAGAATGGCTATGACCAAAAATCTCAGGTGACAGTAGATGCTGGTGAGGATGTGAAGAAGAGAAACATTCCTCCATTGTTGGTGGGATTGAAAGCTGGTACAACCACTCTGGAAATCAGTCTGGCAGTTCGTCAGAAAATTGGACATTGCACTACCTGAGGACCTAGCTCTATTACTCCCGGGCCAACAGATGTTCCAACTTATAACAAGGACACATGCTCCACTATGTTCATAGCAGCCTTATTTATGATAGCCAGAATCTGGAAAGAACCCAAATATCCTTCAACAAAGGAATGGATACAGAAAATGGGTACATTTACACAATGGAGTACTATTGAGCTATTAAAAACAATGACTTTATGAATTTCATAGACAAATGGATGGAACTAGAAAATGTCATTCTGGGTGAGGTAAACCAGTCACAAAAGAACACACATGGTATGCACTCACTGATAAATGGATATTAGTTCAAAAGTTTAGAATACCTATGAAAAAATTCACAGATCTTATGAAGCTCAAGAAGAAGGAAGACCAAAATGTGGATGCATTTGTCCTTCTTAGAAGGGAGAACAAAATACTCACAGGAGGAAATAGAGGGACAAAAGAGTAGAGCAGAGACTGAAGGAAAGGCCATCCAGAGACTGCCCCCCCTGGAGATCTATCCCATCTGCAGCCACTAAAGCCAGTCACTATTGCTGACGCCAAGAAGTGCTTGCTGACAGGAGCCTGATGTGGATGTCTCCTAAGAGGCTGTACCAGAGCCCTGCTGATACAGATAAGGATGCTTGCAGATAACCAGTGGACTGAGCACCGGAATCCCAATGGAGGAGTTAGAGAAAGGACTGAAGGAGCTGAAGGGGTTTTCAACCCTGTAGAAAGAACAGCAATATTAACCAAGCAGACCCCACCAGATCTCCTAGGAACTAAACCACCAACCAATAAAGTACACATGGAAGGACCTATGGCTCCAGCTGCATATGTAGCAGAGGATGGCATTGTCTGGCAACAATAGGAGGCGAAGCCCTTGGTCCTGTGAAGGCTTGTTTCCCTAGTGTAGGGGAATGCCAGAGAGGTGAGGTGGGAGTGGGTTGGTGGGAGAGGGAGTATCCTCATAGAAAAAGGAGGAAAGGGTATGGGAGAGGGGGGAAATGAGAAAGGGATAACATTTGAAATATAAATACATAAAACATTCAATAAAAATTCAAAAAGAAAAAATGTTGGTAATATATTGTAATAAGGCCTACTATTGGAGATTCTATTTTTGCACGATAGGAAAGTATAAAATGGAAAAAACTTCTGTAGATGGAGTGACCAGTCAGATAAAAGTGGTGACATTTCAGCTGGGTATTAAAGAATGAAAGTAGTTATGCTTGCTAGAGGAGGAAGAGAGGTTTGTTGGAAACAAAGCAAAACCCTGGAATGGCTCCAAGATGTAAAACAGCCTTGATTTGTGGGGATCGATGGGCCATTTACTGTTTTAGAAGTTGACTTATGAAGAAAGGAATGCTTATCAAGTGGCCTACCCAGATTGTGAGTATCTTTGATCATTATCCTAATAAGTGTAGATATGAAATAAAAGTAGAAAATTGACTTTCATTCTTTAGGAAATTATTTAATGTGAATGTTAATAGGATAAAGACTCAATCAAAGGAACAAGTAATCATTTATTTTTATTTTTATTTTTTTAAGCAATTTAATCTTAAGAATGCTGACCTGCTCCCAGGTTTTCCAATTGGTCCTTGTTTTACATGGACAAGTAAGTAACTATTCAGTTTGCCCTTGTTGGGGTCATTGTCTCATGCTCCAAGTGAGAAAATGTAACAGATCAACTGCTTTAGTGTTACTCATGTGATCATATGGGACAGATCTTAGCCTTTTACATTTCAGATATTTGGGGTGTAGGTCGGCCCCCATTTTCAAAAACATCAATGACTTAGTTTACTGAGTAATGAAGGACTGATCTCAAGCTAGCATTGACTCTTGCCAAGGATGACCTATGGAAATAGTAGATTTCCCCCATCAGTTTCAATCTCTTTGAACAGATAATTTAGAGGAGAATAAAAAAAAATCCTGAAAATTAATGGCAATTTTGAAATAGAATATTTTGTCAAAATCAAATTCATTTCATCAAATGCATGAGAAGAATGCAACGAGTAAATGAGGTATGAATAACTGTAAGATTGGACAATTACCACCTCAGAAACAATATATTTGTGAAGTTAATTCCTCTTGAACATGAACAATCCCCTTACACTTGACCCCTTTCTATTGCCTCTCCCATGCTTGAACTCTCCTTGAACTTTGAAGATCCATCTTGAGGGTATGATATGGCCATCTCTTTTGCATCTGGTTATTTTAGCTCCAATTTGCAGCCCTAAAATGGCAATTATGGTGATATATTGCTCAAGTCACCCGACATGGATTAGTATCAGGATCAGCACATTTATGCACAGGAGTAGTGAATGGAGACTGTGGCTATGATTTTAAATGACTTGATTAATTCTGAAACAACATTTCAGAGTCCATTAGGTCCAGCAGGTGTTGGGGTGCAGACCGTGTTTTTCCCCTAAGCAGCTTATTTGATTAAAGTGCCAAAGTATTTTGGACTTAACGTGTTATCTTTCCCAAGGTAGTTTCTCTTCACTCTGGTAACTCCTTCGAATGCCCACCACCTCTGAAAGGGATTCTCTACTTGTTTAGCCTCCATGTGTCTCCTTTGTCTGTTACTTACACAATGTGTTCCTTTCTTGTAGAAGAGCTAATTTGCATGACAGAACTCCAAGTACCCCATTGCTAAAATCCCCTACCACTCAGGTCAAAATCAGGCCAATTGTGCTGTTTATCCTGAGGGCCATTTTATCAGCAACTTGTGTCAAGGTTAGAAATGTGTCCACTTAATGTCTTGCTTCAGTGCTTTCTTTTACTACTCAGAATATGTGTGCATGACACTACGTATCTCCCCTCTGCCCTCCACTCCATCTGGATGTCACTGGTCTAATAAAAGTGTGTAGGGATGGGTGTTACGTTTAAGGTCTTTGGCGTATTAAAGCCTTGGGTTCTTTGTTGGTTCTCATTGATTCTAAGGTGACTTCCTTTGAAAAATTCTTACAATGGGCCTTTCATGCTTCATTAGTTCCAATTATTAACAACATAAAGAAACTTATAATGGGTATCTAGTACAACATTTGTAGAAACACGACTCTGTGAATTGCCCCATTGTTTGACCCCCCGGAATAATAGATGTGTCCTCACCACATTATGCATCCACATATATTCTGGAGATTTGTGTATTATTTTCCTCAAGAGTCACATCTTGTTCTGTCTTTATGCCAATGGCACACTTATCCATCATCCATTCATCCATTTAACGCAGAACTTTTTATTGCTGTTATTTAGATCCTGGATTAATATTCAACTAAATACTTCTAATCACACATACTAACAGTTTCTTGGCAACCAAAGAGAGAGAGAGAGAGAGAGAGAGAGAGAGAGAGAGAGAGAGAGAGAAATCATGCAGTTTTATCCATTTACAGTTAATCCTGACTTTATGAAAACATTGATGTAATGAAAATATGGAATATGGTAAGTGTGTAAACATTGTATAGGAATAGAAGAATGAACATTAATTAACCAGAATCAGCCTTTTTCATTCTTGTCTGAGTAACCAGAAGATGCTACATACTCTTTCTCCTCATCAAAGCAGAGGTAAAACTATTTGTCCTACCCAACTTATGGAACTGTTGAGAATGATTTAATGAAAGAACAAATGTGAAAACATTTTGAAAAACAGCAAAACTATTGAGATGATGACAGGTGAAAGCATCTGTTCATCTTTCATATATGATATGTCTGAGAATAATATTGCCAGTCACAGGAAATTAATGTTATAAGGTAGTAATAATCCAGAACTATTTCTTTATGTTGCAGGAATCATGATCTAGCTGCTCAATAGATTCTTGAAAATGGGGAAGACTTGGAGCCTTACCTCCTATAGTCGTGTCGTCTCTGAAAGATGGGAAATTCAACAGTGTTGAGTTGCGTTTATCTACATGTATTAGCCAGTCTTTCCCATAAGGGAGAAGCTGTAATTCTTCCTCCTCTTCCTCCTCCTCCTCCTCCTCCTCCTCCTCCTCTTCTTCCTCCTCCTCCTCCTCTTCCTCCTCCTCCTCCTCCTCCTCTCTTCTTCTTCTTCTTCTTCTTCTTCTTCTTCTTCTTCTTCTTCTTCTTCTTCTTCTTCTTCTTCTTCTTCTTCTTTTGCTTTCTGAAATTCCTTTATTAGATGAAAGCAAGTGGAATAATTCTGTGTCCCACAGTACATCCTTGCTACCTTCCGGCACAGCTCTTCCATAATCAATACTCTGGCTGTTATAGGTAGTGATGTTGTTAAACTCTTTCACACAGGAAGACCTTGCCTGTCTACCCATCTCCTTATTGCCCATGAAGTAGACTCATAGCATCTGTGTAAGGGAAGCATGAAGTTGCTCAAAACTTTCACCCTTTGAGTGATGCTTTCTTTATCTCTTCTTTCATTCCAGAAATCTAAGGAGATTGGTTTTAAATGATAGGTGGTCATGTATTCCAAATATCTTAATAGAGGATAATCATTAAGTTGATCACTCGCCATTGGAGTGGGTGAAAAATAGTATTTTGGGCATGATATTTTACAAATACCATCATTTTTGATAGTGTTTCATTTTATGGGAAATATATAGGTAGAAGAAAGGCTAATTAAAATTTGCAACCAACTGATTAAATGACTAACATATGAAGTCATTGTGTCAATGCACAGAACATGAAAGGAGACTGAGACACAAAGGTTTCTATATACCATAGCTAAACAAGTTTCTATTGTGGAAGAAATTCGTTGAAATAAGTTTCAATCCCGGGAGGCTAAAGATATAACTCAGAGTCTACGGCAAAGACAGAGTAGAAGCCTGGACTGGCCAGAGGAAAATTGAAGGGAAAGTGAAGGAACCACAGTACCCATGACACGGATTCCAGCAAGTGGGCAGTGCAGCTCAATGGACTGACTGACACAGAATCCATTGACATGTTACACAGCTGGGTAATAGCACAAACCCTTAGGTTCCTGGAGCAGCTTGGGATGGCGCTGTTTTCAGCTAGAATATGTCGGAAGAGAGAGGAGAATATATTATTAACATATTAATTATATTTTATCCCTGAGTTTTAGGTTGGAGCAATAGGGTCCTTGTCTCCTTAAATGAGAATCCTAAGTTATTCTACATAGGTGAGAGACTCCATAATGGAATCTGCACATCTTTGTGCCCCAGGGAATTTCCATAGAGTCGCTTTGTATTACAGCACAGCACCATTTCTAGATTTTTAAGTGTTTCTTTAGGCAAAATTAAAATCCTCATCACTTTCCAAATTAGAACCAAATTCCATGATGAAAATATCCAACAGGATTCTAACCGGCACTGAGCGTGTCAGCTTGCAAGCAAATCGATGCTGGCTACACTTTCATGGGCCTCAGTTTCTTAGTTCCTAAGTCATTACAGGATCCTTAAAGTTTGAAATGGATTTAGTGTTAAAGAACAAGCGTCTCTCACTCCTCTCAGTAGTAAAGTAGCTCTCTAACCACAGGGATCTCGTTACATCTGGAGCAACCCACAGTTCTGCTGCCTTCGGTGATCAGATGGCTCTTCTGTTGAGAAAAAACACTCCCGTACAGCGTCCCTTCCCCAGTCTGGTATTTGAGCACCAGGCAGGTTGTCCAGAGCCACACTTCTCATCTGTGGACTTAATTTCTTCCAGGTGCTTGACTATACCTCAGCTTGTTTTTCCTCAGTTCTTCGGGTCAGTCATGTTCACATTCTTCAGTCACTCCTTCCTTGGCATGTTTTTCAGAGGTGTTTTAGGGATGCTCTTTGTCATGTGTGGCTTCATTAATACTGCCATCCCCTTCTCCTCTCCCATACTTTCTATGAAAATCTTTTCTTTGTTTCAGACTTGGACACATTCTAACCACTAACCACCGAAGTGGTGGATATTTCTCTCTTCTTCTTCTTCTTCTTCTTCTTCTTCTTCTTCTTCTTCTTCTTCTTCTTCTTCTTCTTCTTCTTCTTCTTCTTCTTCTTCTTCTTCTTCTTCTTCTTCTTCTTCTCCTCCTCTTCTTCTTCCTTCCTTCTCCTCTTCCTCCTCCTCCTTTTCTCCTCCTCCTCTCCTCCTCCTCCTCCTGCTCTTCCTTCTCCTCCTTCTTCTCCTCTCCTCCTTCCTTCTCCTCTTCCTTCTCCTCTCTTCCTCTTCCTCCTCCTCCTTCTTCTCCTCCTTCTCCCCCTCCTTCTTCTCTCTCCCTCCTCCTCCCCCTCCTCCTCTTCCTCCTCCTCTCCTCTTCCTCCCCCTCCCTCCTCCCCCCTCCTCCTCTCCTCCCCCTCCTCTTCCTCCTCCCCCTCCTCTTCCTCCTTCTCCTTCTCTTCCTCCTCCCCCTCCTCCTTGTCTAATTTCCTGTCTTGCAGAGATAGCTTGCCTGCAGAGTACAAGTCTCTTCCTGTGTTCAGGACCATGTTTAGCAGGGTGACTTGAGGGACAGATTAGTGGCTTTTGGATAAGGTGAGTGCACCCAGCTTCGGGGTTTGAGAGGGGATCAGAGGGAAAGTGGTTTTTAAAGTGGATTGTGCTATGGCCCTATTATGGGCCGTTTGCTAATCCATTTCTGAGTGGGCAGAAAACACTGGTAGCTCATTTTCTTAAACACTTAGTAGTGACTATACACAAAATGATATTTCTGTCCGTCTGTCATGCTTTTTTGTGGCCATCTATACCTGTATCCTGTAGGTAATCTTCTGGGGGCTCAAAGCAGGAAAACATTCCGTAGGATTGAAGCCCATGTTTTCTCTGTAGTCAGGCATCTTGTTCTGAGATTCACTCGCTCTGAAACCATGCTTGCTCATTGCTCAGGAATGAATGAAAATAAGAAATGAGAAAGGAAAGCAATGGACAACGGACCCAGACACATTTATCACCGAATTTTCTTTGCTTGAGAGTTGAAACACAAATGCTAATTATCACTCAGACATAAACGTGTACTTCATATAAAAGAAACTGAGAATCTGGCTTGTATATTATAATTATCTTTCCCTTTGAGATTACATTTTCTTTTGGGGTTTGCATCATAGTAGTCAGTCAGGAAAGTAAAGGCTTCTTTGACACTTAGTATTAAGGGAGAAGAATACAAAATAAAGTGGACAGATGTTCTGACGAGTCTAGGAAAACATTCTTACGAGTGGAGGTAAACTGAGTCCTGCCAAGGGTCAGCAGAAGGTCGGATTGGATCTGACTTGGTTTCTGTATATTAAGATAAGACTCCGGTGTTAGAATGCCCAGCTCATGTCTTCCTCAAAACAAAACAAAACAAAACAAAACAAAACAAAACAAAATAAAACAAAAGCAAACTAGCAGGCATTTCTTAACATGCGTGTCTGTAGAACGTGGGTTGCAGAACCTGCAAGTCTCTCAAAACGGGGAGAGCAGACTTCCAGGCTGAGATGTACTGTAGAGGGACCCTGTTTCAAGTCCGTGCCAAACTCCTGTGAGCCTCCCCAACCATCTTGCCAACCTCCAACTCTCTAAGACACCACCTGACCCTGCTCCTGTCCATAGTAAATGAGGAGGAGGGCAAGATCTCTTTCTCTGCGGAGCTGAGAATCCCCATTGAAAACATCTGAAGAAAAATCCCCCAGACACCCCCCACCCCCGCTTTTCACATTCCTCTCTGCTAACCCCGGAAGGGTGGATTTTTAATGCTAGACATGTTAGAAGGACACAAAGACCAGCACGCGGATATACAAATCCTTATTTTTATTATCGCTGTGAATTCTACTTAGAATTTCCAATTTTTTTTTTCTTGGTGGCAGCATAAAGGCAGTTAAAGAGACTTTTGGTGACATTCCCGTTGTTTAATGAAGCTTGGAGTTATGGGCAAGCGCCTTGAACTGCCGTTATTATCTGCATGAGTGAAAAGGGCTGAGGGTCCAGATCTGTGCAAAGAGTTTTATTGCAAATAGGCACATTGATCATTCATAATCAGACCTACCAGGTCAGCAGAGCTGCCGTGCAGCAGGCTCTGCAAAAGCTGACCAAGAGAGCAAGGGAGCTCGCAGACAAACCCGGCAGGCAAGCAGAATGAGTTTTCCTTCCTCCCACGGTGGTCTTTTCCGTTTTCCTCTGATAGAAAGCGGGCGAGAACCAAACATATTTGAATCTCATCCTACGTACGCAGCCTATCACGGGTCCTCTGAGGGCTTTTCACGTTTTGGGAACCCTGCTTTTGTAAAAGGCGCACCCCCATGATGCTGGTCTGTGCTTTGTGTCCTCATCAGCTGTTTAGAGCACTGTAGAGTGGTATTTTCAGGAGCTCTTCTTCCGATCTCCCGTTTGCTCATTCTGGGTCATATTTGGAAAAGACGACAAGGAAAAGGGCTCTTATTTGAAGCCTCGGTGTGATCGTGAAAAGAAATGTTTTTGTTCATCGTTTGAAATACATTTTTAATATACTCAAATTTCATTTAGAATCTCCGTCGTGTAGATGGCTGTACTTGTGGAACCCTTGTGAGCTTTATTGCCACTGAGATGATTTTTTTTCTCTGGGCTGTGTCTGTGCAGGTATTGGCTCGTCAGAATCACAGAGATGGGAGGAGAGGAGGAGAGTCTGCCTACTAAGTTACACGTTCTGGAGACCTGAAAATACATGCATTCTTATGCTGTTCATCTACCAAGCCTTTGATAAAGAGCAACAGATCTCAGTGGATTGTTACAGGCAATAACCAGGGGAGGTAGAGGGAGGAAGGGACGTGGGTGGGAGAGAGGATGGGGAGGGAAAAGGGGACAGGATCTGGTATGGGGGAGACAGGAGAGAAGTCCAGAGGGCCAGGAGAATGAATGTTAACAGGCAGCTATGGGTAGTGGGGTGCAGGGGAGAACGTCTAGAAAGTCCCAGAGACCTGGGATGTGAGAGGCACCCAGGACTCAATGTGGGTGACCTTAGCCAAAATGGTCAACAGTTGGGAGATGAAAGTTCAAGAGACCACCTCCAGTAGATAGACAGGGCCCCAGTGGAGGGAATGGGGCCTCCCATGTATCTTCAAATTTTTTTTTTTGCCCCAGAATTGTTCCCATCTAAAAGAAATTCAGGGACAAAAAAATGGAGCAGAGATTGAAGGAAAAGGTGACTAGTGACTAGCTCAACTTGGGATCCATCCCAGGGGTGGGCACCAAACCCTGACACTATAACAATAGTAAACAATAACAAAAATAAGCCATGATTCCAAGAGGGAATGAGGGTGTGCACTGGGTGCAATTGGAGGTAAGAATGGAACGCCCATATTTTACTTTTTAAAAGTACAAAGGAAATAATAACTCTGTGTTACTGAAGGCACATGAAGATTGTTTGAGTCTCCCTCTGAGCCCTGGATCCTGCTCTCTTCTGGGCTGACTCGCCCTGGGAGAGCAGAGCTCCAAGAATCTCACCAGTGCTTTCTGGTGGAACTCTGGTCTCTCTCCTGTTCTGCGCCATAGAGTTTCTCATTTCCAGCCTCCCCGGGTTCATTCCTCAGACATTCTAGCACAAAGTGCCTGTGGGAGGTCCACCAGCCTCTTCCTATTCTGCTTTGCTCTTTGTCTCTGCCATTTTCCTGACCACACTTCTCCCCTCCCCCCTCCGTGTGTCTTAGGTGTTGGCATTCTGTGTCACACCTTCCTACCAGTCAAGTCTGTCCATTTTGCTTCTCTTTAATGTATTTAACAGTTATGCCCAATGACACCTTTCATTTTCTTTTCCAAAACATTTTATATTTATTCTTTTTCCCTTGTCATGTCAGAAACTTTGGAATAAGCACCACGGTAACAACAAATACTGACTTTCCGATCTTGATACAACCTCAAAACTCATTATTAGGATATGACATCACCTCAATACTTCATGGTACTTAATAATTTTATTATTTTGTGCAATCCAAAACATCTTGAGAGGTTAGAGATATGGGTCCATAGTTAGAGCTCCTATCATTTCATAGAAGCTCTTGCGGAAGACTTGAGTTCACTTCCCAACACCTACATCGGGTGTCTCACAACTGCTGTTGACTCCAGTTCCAAGGAGATTTAATGCTTTTGGGTTTCTTGATATCTGTTCTCATGTACACACACACACACACTTACACACCACACACACGCACCACACACACACACACACACACACACACATACCCCACATACTTACGTATCACACATATACACACTCACACACCATGCACACACACACTCACATACCACACACACACACATACACACACACACACCCGACACATACAGACCATACATACTCACACACATGCACACTCACACACATATTAATAAATAATAAAAATAATACTAAAAGTAACATTTTGAATTGTCTTTTAGAAACAGGTTAAAATAAGAAATCTGTAATTAACATAAAAGTTGCCAGAATGTTATTAGAATTACAAGGTTATTAGAATGTTATTAGAATTAGGACACAGCTTGTATTAATCGGCTGATTCTTCCACCTTCGTTACTCACGTGGATAGAATCTGAATTGTCTTTTTCTAAACAGTTTTAGGTAACCATGGTTATTTCTATTCCTTTTCTATATTCATAGGAAGACTTATTTGCACACTTTGCTTTATTTTCAGGTGTGACTTGCTTATATATCCATGTCTTGTGGGCACGCACTTCGCATCTAGAGAAGCAAATCCAGGGCCTTGGTACTGTTGATTAAAATCTGTATCTGCACTGCAGCTCTTGTATTCATTATACTTGCAATGAGCGAGGGAAGCTGACTCACAAGGCCTAAGACCAACTCTCTCATCTTAAGCTGAATAGTCTTATGGAGACCTTTAAAAAGGTATAACATTCATCTGCCTATGTATGTATGTATGTATGTATGTATGTATGTATGTATGTATGTGTCTGTCTATCTATCTACTTATGATCTAATCTATCTACTTATGACCTATCATCTATCTACTTATGACCTATCTATCTATCTACTTATGACCTATCATCTATCTATCTACTTATGACCTATCTATCTATCTACTTATGACCTATCATCTATCTATCTACTTATGACCTATCTATCTATCTACTTATGACCTATCATCTATCTATCTATCTATCTATGTATCTATCTATCTATCTATCTATCTACTTATGACCTATCATTTATGTATCTATGTATGTATGTATGTATGTATGTATGTATCTATCTATCTATTTATGATCTAACATCTATCCATCTACCTACCTACCTACCTATCTATCTACTGCCTATCTACATATCTGTATCTATCTTCCTATTAACAGCAAAGTATGTGATACTCATATTTTGTCCTGTTTATAATAACTGGACAATCTTCTTTGGAAGGGTTTCTTTTTCCTAAAAACAACTTTTAAATCATAACGGGTTTCATTAAGACATAACATTTCTACTCTCATGTTCTTTATTGAGTTTGAGATAGTCTCAAACAGGATTTGTGGTTGTGGCTGCAGACAACTTTAGGAATGAATGTTGGTGTCTGTTTATTGTATGTAACTTTACTGCTTTTGATTCCAGTAGTTCAAATAGGTAACTAATTGACTGCCACTATCTATAAAAATGGCACAATGAGAGGGCTCAAGCATTTAGATTAGTCTGTTGAGCACTTTGCTTTGTGTGTGAATTATATTCTCCACAGAAATGTGTACAAGTAATTACCACCCTGTACATTACTTTATTTATGAAACACTAAAGAATATGGCTATACATTTGTAATTAAGTACTGATTGAATGCTATGTAAATAGTCATCTATTATCTGAATGTTTCCTAAATGATAGGTTCTTGAAAGAATTATATAGAAATAATCTTATCTCATCTTTATTTAAATAAGTTATTTGATTTTTTTTTACTATATCATTGACATGGGCTACAAGTGTGATTAATATTTTTTAAATCTTGGGATTATTTTATATTCATTCTGACTTCATGATTTGATCTGTCAATGCGAGTTATTACTTTATACAATTTTATAATTGGTAGACAAACCTTTTTGTTTAATCCAGTGCTATATTTGCAATTTTACTTTATCTTCATATCATTGTAAATATTAAACTATTGTAGGAAAACTATAGTGATATCCAAAAGAGGGAAATAATTATTTCTTCTTCTTCCCTTTACAAAAACCAGTGGAATATGCAGATCATCAACTACTTCTGGATTTCTTTATTCTTCAGAAACAGTAAGATAGCATTCACCTGCCCACCTCCTGCTATTGTATATGATTGTGAGCATGATTCTAGTTAAGCGATTTATGTTACATACTTTTGTAAAGACTAAGAACCTGTACATATCTTCCTGTGATACTTTCTGCTTATTGCAAAGATTTTAAAATCATATATTAAAGTTCAATTTCCATCACTAAGTCTTTGAAAAACCTTGATAGATTGCTGTTGGGTTAACAGCCCCACTGCAAGCACATGTTGAAGACGCAATCTACCTCTATGTGATAAGACATGTGGTCCTCTTTTTTTTTTCTTTTTTTCTTTTTTCCAGAGCTGGGGACCGAACCCAGGGCCTTGAGCTTGCTAGGCAAGCGCTCTACCACTGAGCTAAATCCCCCATGCGGTCCTTTTTTAACGCAGTATAGTCTACCTTCTTACAACAGAACAAAAGCTGGTATCCAAAAGAACATAGATAATGTGGACTTAGCTTTCTGATGGGAAGCAAAAAAGAAACTATTTAGGGATGGTGAATGAAAAAGGGTGTTATGAGGTCCTAAGATACTTGGGTAAAACTCATGCCGAGGAGGATGTGAAGCTAGAAGACTCAAGAAACCTGTAGGTCTCAGGGAAAGGGTTAAAGACATTTTTAGTAGTTTTAGTGGCTGCATCCTTCATGGACCCCAAGGATGGATCACTGGTATGTTGAGAGAATGAAGAAAAGACAAACGGACACGTGGACACACAGAAAGGCCGTTACGAGTTCTGGGCTTTTGAATGGAGCATCCTGGAAGCTCAGTGTGTTTGTCAGATACAGCTAAGCAGAGCGGTGAAGTTACTACATGTGGATGGAGAAGGCATAATTTAAATGTATTCAGTTGAATCAAAGATGTAGGGTTAGTTCATCTCTGTCAGAGCAGTCTCTGCAGGGGAGTGGTCCTTAAGTCATGAATATTCAGGGAGAGAAAGCTATAGTGGATATTTTTTCTACACACACTGTCAACACACACACTGGGCAACTACCTTTCACTATATATTCCTGCTAAGCCTGAAGTTAGGAAGGTCTTTGGTGTGACCACACCCACATCAGCAGCGCGCAGTCATTCTGAAATCCACTCAGGGATCCCTCTGCTCTCCACATTTAGTAGTGTCTTTGGTTGGTGTTGGATGTATTGATATGAAATTATATAGAAGAAAAAAGGCAGGCGAGACTCGACGCCCGACTTGTGCGCCCAGGAAACCCCGTCGTTCCCTGTCCCCTGGCTGGCAGCACAGAGGCAGCACGGAGTTACTGTACCAGCAGGAGTTCGTCAGAGCTCTGGCAGCCTTCCTCAGGGAAGTCTGGGAAGCTGAAAGTCCCCGAATGGGTGGACACAGTCAAGCTGGCCAAACATAAAGAGCTTGCCCCATATGAGGAGAACTGGTTCTACATACGAGCTGCTTCCACAGCACGGCACCTGTACCTCCGTGGTGCTGCAGGGTTGGTTCCATGACCAAGATCTACGCACAGAGAAACGGTGTCAGGCCCAGCCACTTCAGCAGAGGCTCTAGGACTGCGGCCCGCCGGGTCCTCCAACCCCTGGAGGGGCTGAAAATGGTGGAAAAGGACCAAGATGGGGGCCGCAAGCTAACACCTCAGAGACAGAGAGATCTGGACAGGATCGCAGGACAGGGGGCAGCTGCCAACAAGAAGCATTAGAACAAAGGATGCTGGGTTAATAAATTGCCTCATTCATAAAAAAAAAAAAAAAGAAAGAAAGAAAGAAAAGAAAAAAGAAAAAAGGTAGACACAGGAGTGAATGGAAGTATAATATATGAATATTATATTCTATAGGGCCCCCAAAATAAGGTTTTCCTGAGCTCCAGTCAGAAAAACAGAAAATGAGGAAGCTTTTGAATCAAAGAACTAATGATATCTCAGTCTGGTGACTATAGTGAAATTCAGGTAAATTGCCATATTCATTGCTTAGAACCTCTGATTGTATTTAAGATACTGTTTTATTTAGGGTCCTTATTGTTGTGATAAAATACCATGGCCAAAAGCAATGTGGAGAAGAAATGGTTTACTTAATCTTATAGCTTGTAGTCTAGTAATCAGGGCAGGATCTCAGGCAGGAACTTGGAGGCCGGAACTGAAACAGAGGCCCTGGAGGAGTTCTGTTTACTGGTTTGCTCCTCATGGCTTGCTCAGTCTTCCTGGGCCAAGAGCCCAGTGTTGGCAGTGCCCACAGTGAAATGTGTCCTCCTACACCAATCACCAATCAAGAAAAGAACCATAGGTTTGTCCATGGGCCAATCTCATGAGGGTATATTCTCAGTTGGGGTCCCCTCTCTCACAATGACTCTTTTCGATGTCAAGTTGTCATAAAACTAGGCCGCACAGAATAAGGCTCCAACTGAAGGTTAACAACGATTTTATCATCAATAATGAAGACAATGGTTTAGGCATATGGCATTTCCAACCATTTTTTTGTGGATTCAGATGTCAATGATGGTTGAAAATATGGCCAATTAAGGAAATCATTTTAAGAACTAGAAACTAGAAAGAACTGTTCAGCACTTGAGAGTAACAAAATGAAACAGATGATTTTTTTTCTATGAACTTTATTTTTTTTTTACTGGGAAGGGGTAATATTTGAAATGCAAATAAATAACCAATAAAAAATAAAATGACTTATTTGAATATCAAGTTGACAAGGAAAGACCTGGGGTGATTTGCACTGTTTGTCTACTTGACGTGATCAAGACAAATCTTTGCATATATAGGTGAAGGGATTTGCCAATTAGGCGAATTGAGATGGCTCAAGATGGAGTAAACTTCTAAGGAAAGTGCGGTCCAGCATGTGAACCTCCGTTCTGTTTACTTTTTTTATTGGATTTTTTTATTTACATTTCAAATGTTATTCTCTTTCCCGGTTTCCTGTCCATAAGCCCCCATCCTATTCCTCCTTCCCCTTCTTCTTTGAGGGTGTTCCCCTCTCCAACCATCCCCCCCTTCCCGCCCTGACATTCCCCTACACTGGGAGTCCAGCATTGGCAGGACCAAGGGCTTCTTCTCCCCTTGGTGCCCAACAAGGCCATCCTCTGCTACATATGCAGGTGAACTTTATTGAAGTGGAAAAATATGGAAGGCATGTGGATTTATGCCCTAGTTGGCAGAATTTGGTTGACTTTGATTGATTTACTTTAATCAATAGATCAACTTAAATGTCTCAATACCATTCTTCTTAAGCTTGAGGAAAATTCACAATATCACCCTGTATCACAAGGGATCTTTTACTGACACTCTTGTTGTGTTCTATTTGTAGCCATTTTTAGAGGAACTCAAATAATGTTAATATTTGTTTCACATTGCAAGATTTATAAATGACATAATAGTCATATACATTTATGTATATAAGTTACATATAGAGGCTTGAAATTTTCATAATTTATATATTGAGTACTTGATACATATTGATAATATACTGTAGCATTTTAAAAACATTCCATCAATATATTTTACCAATGATAGCCAGAATGATTTCCAAATGGCATAGATTATGTTCAATATTTAAGCTTGATTTTTAGGTATAATTCATGCAGTTCTTTATTATATTTTAATATCTGAAAGAGGAGCTGTTAAGTTTAACCTAGGTTAGCTTTTGTTTCGAGGGTCACACAGTTGCTGATCCAGATCTCTAGCTTGTGGGCTCTAGAAATCAATCATTGTTGGTCATTTTAAAAGTTAAATATCAGCTTTGGTTCTTTTGAAATAGGGCTGGTATAGACACAGGCTAGTGTTTCACATGCCCACAAACAAAATGTACCTCTAAGAAAATGTGTGTCTGTAGTCTACTTTAGAAGGCCCAGGGATCTGAAGGTGGTGTCACTTTGAAAGTTTCCACCATAAAACTATTGGAGAGCCATGAGAAGGCAATACTGTGTTGATCTTCTTCTCGCTCTCTTTCTCCTTCTTCTGCCTTTCCCTCTTACTGTTATTCTTTTGCGTTCCCTTTTGATCTTTTTAATGGTTAAAAGAATCAAAACAGAATAATGGCACTAATCAGGTTACTACTAAAATTCAGTCTATAATTATTTTCCCAAAACCATGGTCATAGATGTTTAAGACAAAACTGTGACCATAATAACTGTGTAATATTAAGAACTCCTCCAGGAAAAATAAAAGTCTTTCACATAAAATGGTGTCCTGGGTCTAGTAACATAAGTCCAAGGAAATGTAGCCTAATTATTGAGTTTTATGTTTCTGAAATGCCTTTACAAACTCACAGATCTATATCTAATACTAAGCTTTGTGATTTATAGATTAACTAGGTAGCCCCTGACCTTAATAAAAGCAATAAAATTGTTATGGCTTCTTTTGTGCTAATCAGAAAGTCTGCAAGTAACAATTAATGAACTCCAGGTCCATTAAAATTTATAAGGCAAGATATTATCATGTGGTAGTGGAGCTGGGTGAGAGTGCTGTCAGGTTCATCAAAGGTTGGTGCAGTCTTGTTCATATGATGTAGTTATAAAACCAAGATAACCTCTAGCTTTTCAGAGGGGCCGCTGACAGGAATGCCCAAGGTAAGAGTAGATGGTGACTCAAGGCTCGCCATCAAAAGATACTTAAACAATGAATGAGTGAATGAATGAATGAATGAATGAATGAATGAATGAATGAATGAATGAATGGAATTGTAAGCCAGGTGAAATGCACCTCCAGATCTTGGGAGGTTGAGGTAGAAGGACCACAGGGGAGGCCAGCCTTCACAACATGCAGAGTTCCTGCCCAGCATGGATTGTATAAGACTGTCTGACAAAGCCCAAACGGAAACCAACGAACTAACCAACCAAGCAACCAACTAAATAAACAAAGCAGAACATAAAAGCAGGTATTAACTAATGTAGTATTTATATTAAAATGGTGAGATTATTCCATAACGATCCAAAGATAGAAACAGCCCAAACGTCCAGCAACTGATGAATGAACAAAATGTGGCATGTCCATATGACGGAATATTAAAGAAATGAAAGACAGATTTTTGCTAAACATGAGTAGCCACTGAAAATGTTATGCTAATCAAGAGAGGGCAGAGAGAAGAACCCATATTACTTGATTCTATTTGTATAAATAGCCCAGAAAAGGAAAAACTTTAGGTACAGAAAAACAATAATTATCAGAAGCTGGGTGAGGAAAGTAATTAGGTGTGACTGTTAATGTATATGAGGCTCGATACTTATAATTACATGTATATGATGAAAATTACACTGTATGATGAAAAAGCCATAAATTAGAAGTGCGAATGGATTCAAATATCTATAAATATATTAAAATCTACTGAATTCTATACTTTGAAAGGAAAACTTGGATCAATGAAAGAGAATGATGCTTGTGGGTTACCCGGCTGCTAATCCAGAAACCTCATTAGTGGATCGCACAGCTGCTGATCCAGAAGCCTAGCTTGTGGGTCACATAGGTGCCGATCCAGAAGCCTAGCTTGTGGGTTACACTTATGCAGTTCTATGACCAATTAATAGCTCTTGGGAGTTATTCATTCCCAAACATGGGGAGCTCTTTGTATATGCCTGCAAGTAAAGATGTATTTTTAAATGTAAGTATGATCGATATCATGAAGGAGTAATTGAAAGACTGCTATTAATAAAGCCAGAAAGGGAATATATAAAAACCATACTATAGCAACCATAACAACTAAATATGAGCAAATCCAACCTAGAAATGTTGGAACTGAAAAGACACAGTAGTTGTGATGATTTATTTAGCAGACGAAGTACATAAATGGTGTACTTGGCTCAACCTAAAAGAGCATTAATACATTTGAATAAAATAACAAGGAGCTGACAGGGAAGAGAACGTAAATGAAACACAACCCCATAGAGGCATGGGAAGACATAAGACACTGTGTGAATGCTTAACAGTTACCTAGAAGGGAAGAAAGAAATAGAATAAAGGAGGTGGCAAAAGAAGGAAAACAGTATTTGAGTAATTGTCTTGATAACGCTCACTGAGACTACCATGCTGAATCAGTGAAACCCAAGTCACACCTACAGATGTACTGGTGAGATCACGGCGTGTCGCAAACACACAAACATATCTTAGTGTGATTGGACAAAGCTTCCTTAGAGAAGAAAGGCAAATACAGCCAACAGGTCCTTGGTAGAAATGTGTCCTACTGAAGAAAGGGATGTGGACTCAGCGTGCCAGAGGATGTACACCTTACACTTCACACAGAGGGAAATGTGAGGAGAGAACAAACTATAAAGATTTACCCAAAAGGTACAGTCATTCACAAACCAGCGAGAGCAGATGACAGTCATCGAAAGAATGAATCAAGACACAATGAAACAAGGCAGTCAAGCGGAGTGAAGCGGGCGAGGAAGCTAGCAACTTCAATCTTGTTTAAACATGGCAGCAACTTATTTAGGAAAAGAAGAATGGGGTGGTCAGAAAGTTATTAGAGTATGCTGATGCCTGTGGTTTTGTAGTGAACGTATATTCATTGAAGACCACTTATCAGTGAACAGAACTGGATCAAAGAGGAAGAAGATGTATCAAGACGCAATAGGTTCATGCTCTGGCCCTCTGTCCGTTCACGGAGGCTGGCTGAGTTGACAGAATTCTATCTTTGATGTTCAAAGCTCAAGGGCCGCTCTTGAAAGAAAACTGCATTGAGCCTGTTGCCGAGGCAGCTAGGGTGTGGCCATTTACACAGTATGTTTTGCAGGAGGCAGTGCAGGTCCCAGACAGAAATGATAGAATGTGTGTGGTGTTTGGAGCAATGCCATTGAGGTTACAGGCTCTCCTAAGCTTCTAGCTGTGTAGTGGTCAAACTTGGAGCAGAACCACTTGTGACAAATCTGGGTAGCAAGTCATCCAGGCCAGTGGGGAGCACTATGTCTTCTTTGTCCCAGGTACCATCGAAGATGACAAGGATATCAGCTCTGTGTCTCCTTTACAGACAGATTCCAGAACACAGCTCAGAACCCTTTCAGGTGACCTGCTTGCTGCAATAACAAGGATATCTTCTTTTTTTTTTTTTTTTTTCGGAGCCGGGGAACAAACCCAGGGCCTTGTGTTTGCTAGGCAAGCGCTCTACCACTGAGCTAAATCCCCAACCCGAGGACCCTATCTTCTGCTCTTCTCTATCTTCCTACCTCCAATTCAGAAGCACGTGCTTAACAGCCAGAAGAAGTCTGAAGACATAGTAAAAAGTCTACCAAATACTATGTGAAGGAAGCAAAAGCCAAACCAACCAAACCAAACCAAAACAATCGATCAATCAACCAAACACAAATCAAGTGCTCATCTCCGGAATTTCTAAGGCTAAACACTGAAAAGGGACCACCCAGATCTCCTCTACCCAGCCCCGGGAGGGGTAAGGACTCTAACTCCATCATTTCCCAGATCTCTACATTCACTCCTGTCCTCCTTGACAAAGGAGCCATGCCGCAGGCAGAAAATCGTCAGCTGTCCCTGCTGAGGCCATCTATCCCAACCTCTGTAACAGCTCAGACTTAGCCAGAGGACTGTACCTCCCTCCGCACACTGGAGGAAGGCACTCCACGCTCAAACATGCTCCCTTTGGGCATTGTCAGAACCGGGTCCTGTCCCAGCAGGAATTTCATCTTTTTCTGCTTCCTACTAGGGCCCTGCAGCCTGGCCTTGGACCAGAAGCTAAGGGAATGGTAAACCTTCTGTAGCATCAGTTCCGTCTCCAGGTACATATTCACCTCAATACCTTTTTTAGGGGGTGGGAAAGGATGTCCTTTGTGGGGAAGTTCTAAAGATGTCTCCTTTCTTCTTCTTTCCCCTTTGCCTCTGTAAAAAGCTTTGATACCCATCATTTCTTGGATACTTTTGATTCCCAGGATCTCTGAACAACATCAGGCACCTCTGCTGCTGGACTATTGACTCCCAGTCAATGGGGAAGACAAGTCCCCTGGAAACTAGAAGGTGGAAAGAAAGAACCAACTAACTCTTCAAGTTGTTCTCTAACTTCCACATGTGAGGCAGCATGCGCATGTGCACTAGGATTTTAAGGTGGTCTCAGTTATTAATCTATCGATATTTAGCACATTTAAAAGCTGTGCTTGGGCCAACACATTACTGCCATTGTCTCTGGGCTCAACACATTGGGCCTTCACGGCTCTGTGCTGTTCCAGCCTCCTCAACGGCTTCTGGCAGCCTTTGCCTTTTCTTAGGAAAACAATTTTCCCATTCTTCTTCTACATAGATTTTCCTGGTTCAGCAAAAAGACGTGATGCTATTTGCAAGAATTTTCTGTGCAAGACTCAAGTCAAACTCTTTCTTTCACTTTACTTCACTGCTTAAATTAAGAATGAAATCGCCATTGTTTCTTGTAAAAATAAATTATTAAAGAAGAAAGCTAACAGTGCTTGTGGAGATAGCCCCCGTGGGGGATCTGGGGAATGTCACGGATTTCTCCTACCATCAAGAGGCAGAGGCTGGTGTGGAGGCTGTATTGGCTCCCCAGAAAACACTTGGAAAAGTCATTTGGTCCAGATTCAGACATTTCCATTATGATACATCTAAGCCGTTAAAACTATCACTAAAGCAAAAAGGAATTACCCCAAAGGAAAGACTGATTATTTCCCTAAGACATGAGAGGGCAGAATTATGATTTGGAAAACAAAAATGAATGGGAGGTCTCCTCCCTTGTGTTACTCCTCTCCAAAAGCAAAGACACAGAGATGTCGCTCTGAATGAACTTGCAGAGTTGGGTAGAGGTGGCCACACAGAGGTTGAGCGCTCCTTGAGTTCGGATTCGGCTTTTGCCAAAGTTGCTATTTCCGAGCAACTGGAGTCCTTCCGTGAGCTCCCGCTCAGTGGGAAGTGTAATGCAAATATTTTCAGATGAGTCACCTCCTTTTATAAGTGGATTCTTAATATTTTGACTTTCTGGTAGATGTGTGGCAAAGCGAGCGGTGTTTCACAGACACAGAGACTAGAGGGCTCTGCACAGGCAGCCTATTATAACCTGGTCAGACACTCAACTCTAATTCAAAGTATAGGGGTACTTTATTCTGCAATTTTAAAAAAAGTCGCTTCTGTGAGTTTTAGATGATAATTTTCTTGATTCTAGCCGAATCCTTTCAATTGAAAATTCATTTCACAGTCAGAACAAATATTTATTATTCATGTTTTTTTTTTTGGTAGTAGAAGTGCAAAAATTTATCTTGTTATTGACCTTACATATTTTGTTCATAAATCTTTATGTAGACTCCTAGGGAAGACGCATGGTTTAGAACATCCAGAAACTCTGGCGTGCCATGCGTAACTCCACAGCAGGGGTGCATGGCTTGTAAAATCCTGTGAAGCCAACTGTTGAGCTCCTTCCTCAGAGAAAGGCTGTGGCCCCAACGAGTATAGCCTGTAGCTTTACACAACCTCCACCTATTATCTCACGATACACAAGTTGCTATATATTCGCTCATTACTGGAAACGCACACACACACACACACACACACACACACACACACACACACACCCAACACACACTTTCTCTCTCACCTGTCTTTCTCTCATGTGTGTAGTATGCATATGTACATGTGACATACAGATGCATGTGCTCATACGTATTCCTGTGCACAGACATGTAGAGACCATAGTTGAATATTATGTGTCTTCTTAACCACTGTCCATCCATTTTATGTGACAATGATTCTCACTGACTCTGGAAATCACCAGCGTGGTTAGACTGCCAGGCATGGTGGTGCATACCTCTAGTTCTAACACTTGGGAGGCAGAGACAGGTGGGTGTATGTGTGTTTGAGGCCAGGGATGGGCTACTTAGTGAGGCCTTGTCTCAAAAAACTAACAGAAGGAGAATGAGGAGGGAAGGGTGGAGGAGGAGGAGGGGATGCAAGGAAGAGGAGGAAAGGAAGAAGAAGAGGAGGAAGACAAGAAAGAGAAGGAATAGGAGAAGGAAGAGGGGGAGAGGAGGAGGAGGATGAAGAAGAGGAGGAGGAGGAGGAGGAGGAGGAGGAGGAGGAGGAGAGAAGAAGAAGAAGAAGAAGAAGAAGAAGAAGAAGAAGAAGAAGAAGAAGAAGAAGAAGAAGAAGAAGAAGAAGAAGAAGAAGAAGAAACAACTATTTTTTTTCATAGGCTCCATTAAAACTATTTTACAAATAAAATCAGGTGTCAATTCAATGTCATGGGGAAACATCTAGAAACCACAGTATGTAAAGTATTTCTCTCTTCTTAAGAAGTGGCAATCTACTGGTTCTTATAGGAGTGGAGGAAGATTCATACTGAAGTCTCTAGGCCTTACCATCTTTGTGGGTTTGAATGAAAATGGTCCCCAATAGTCACATAAGGAATGGCACTATTTGGAGGTATGCCCTTTCTGGAGATGGGCCTTGTTGGAGGAAGCATGTCATTGGGCATGGGCTTTGAGGTTTCAGATGCTCAAGGCAGGCCCAGGGTCACTCTTTCTTCCTGTTGTCTGCCAATCTCGATGTAGAACTCTCGGCTTCTTCTCTAGCACCACGTCTACCTGCATGTTGTCATGCTTCTCACCATGATAATAAAGGTCTTAACTTCTGAACACATAAGTCAGCTGCAGTTAAATGTTTTCCTTTATCAGAGTTGCTGTAGTCACGGTGTCTCTTCCCCGCAGTGCCTTAACTAAGATGCTGTCTCTTAGATGCGGACGAAGTTACTATAATCTTAATGTCCGAATTTGGTGTGCAACTTCTTACCTCAAGCCTAACTAACTCTGGGTGTGTAGTTACCTTTGGGATCACCAAGGCCTACCCAGAATCCCCACAGGTATACTCTAGCACTCTCTTTTGGGCGACTATACACCTACATCCTCTGGCAGGAGCACGATGACATCACTACTGGTAATTATGCTCCTGCCTGTAGTTGCTTTGTTCATTGTCCAACTTCGTGTATGCTAAACCATTAAGTACTCTCAGAATATCATGTTGCCACTGGGCTGATGTAAGAACAGCATGTTTTGACTAAATGTGAAAAAAAATGCACTGAGGTGGACCCCTGTGTCACCATTGGTCACGTCAGCTGCTAAGTGGCACTGCCTGTGTCCCATGCCTCACTAAATGTCTGCTCTATTCTCTGAGGACAGGAGAGGGATAGACACACACTCTGTTCTCTGTTACTTTCTCTTCTCTGTCTTTTCTAAAAAATTGCTCATCGTAGATGTTTGTTCACACAAATAGATACCCACAAGCCTGTCACTAGCAGTCCAGCAGGCACAGAAGCATTCTACTGGGTCAACTACAAATTAACAGGGCGATGCAGTGGAATAATATCCAAGGTAGATTTTACTTCATGGGTTTGCAGGCAAAGCGAGAGTAGGGAAGTAGATGACTCACCAAACACTGAAGCTGAGAGAACCACAATGGGAGTACTAGCTAGGCTAAGACGATGTGTAGACAGCGGAAAGGTCAAAAGGTAAGTAAAGAACACACGTGCTCTGAAGTTCAGATATGAGCCTTCTGCAAAGCCCAGGCTGCAAATCTTTCAGAAACCATGTCCCCTCGCCTCCTTTCATCTAGTCATTCCTGTTGCGTGTGCACCACCTTAAACCTATTGTAGTTATCGTGAGCCTGTGCCTCTTCCGTTACTAGGGGATAAGTACACTGTTGGCTCTGCTATCGTCTCATGTCCTGCCCATTAGTAGTCACAGCGCCTTGCTTGCAATGGTGTTTAATTAGGCTTCAAGTGGCTGAAGGTGCCTGGGTAAACATAGTTCCTGAACTAAAGGAGTCACGTGGGTTCTGGCTAGTGATGAGTGATGAGAAACATGTTGGTTCGAGATAAAAGGAAAGACTGGTCATGCTCTTTGTCTGTTAGAATAACTCCCTGGCAATCAAGAGAGTGATAATTTTTTTTATTCATTATTTTATGAACATTGACTGGATACCTACTTGTGTCAGACACTACTTTCCACTTTCAAAGTAAATGATTTGTATAAATAGATACATATTCATATATATTCACATGTATGAATCAATTATTGCTTTGTTGGCATACTTTTTGGGATATTTTATTGGGTTCTTATATCTTACCCTTCCAAATCTTATTCTACCCTAATTCATTCCAAGCCTTCAACACTAGGTATGAGAGAAAGAAGGTAAGAGAGAAAGGGAGTGTAGACCTCTTTTGACTACTTCTTGCTGATTAGGGATGTTGGGCTCCTTGGGCCAAGTCCAATCTCCATCATCAGGATATCTCTAATCCATATTGCTCTGTCCATTTCTAACTAAGGCTGACGTGTCTACAACTCTTTCTGGGTGCCTGATATATAGCACCATTTCCAGGGGTGATCAGCCAGTGACCTGACGGAAGATTGACTACATTAGACCTCTTTCATTATGGAAAGGAATGCACAAAATGAGTTGACATAACAGAATAGAAATGGCTGAGTCTTCTGCTGTATATACCTGCTGTACCAAGCTTAGTACGTGGACACATGCCTTCTATGATTGCATCTAACAACAATCATGGGACACATTCCAACTTTACAGACTCCCCAAGAAGACACAACTCTGGACCTATCTATGAGACATTTCCAGAATGGCTTACCTGAAAAGGAAAGTGGATATCACTATTCTACGGGGCCTCGGCAGAATGAAAACAATGTGAATAGCAGCATTCATCATTTTCTACTTTCTAACTTGAGATGTAATGGAACTAGCCACCTCAGACTTCTATCACCATGCCTTCCCCACCAAGGGTTTGGATCTGTAACTATTTAAACACAAACCATGATGGAGAATCCAGTTCACTGTGAAATTGTCCCCGTGAAAGAGGTCCCAAGTAAGATGACACTATCAAGGTTAAACCCATGGGGAAGCATCACTTGTGGGTTTCATGTACTATCACAATCAGTAAATTACCCTTCTGCCTCCTGCTGGTCAAGATGTAAAACTCCTCCAGCACCATGTCTACCTGCATAAAGCCATGCTTTTCTCTGTGATGATAAAAGACTGAACCTCTGAAACTTTCTAAAAATGTTGAGATGTGGCTCTGGTGGAGGAAGCAAGTCACGGGTATGCTTCAGGTGTTCTACCTAGTCCCTGGGTGCAGCAGGGGTGTGGACTGATGAGGAGGATGGGTGAATGGAAAGCAGAGGCAAAGGTAGCATGAGGTGTAGAGCCATCATCAGAATAGTTCTTCCCACACCCGTGACTCAGCAAGCATGTTTCTTCCATCTTAAGCCTCTACCAACTCAGCTCAAGGGATCACTGGACGCAAGAAAGACATAAGACTGTGTGTTAGCTTTCAAAAGTTTCAGCCTAAGTTCACACACACACACACACACACACACACACACACACACACACACACACACACACACACACACACAAGTGCTCATATCCCAGGGCCAAATAGTCTGACTAACACAGTAGATATGTGAGAAAACAGATGTGTACTCTGTGACTAATACTAAACAGAAATACTAAAGTCAAAGAACGATATTGGAATATTACATAAACTGTTAAGAGTTCAACTGAAGCTACCCAGAGCGAAGCAACACTGCTCTGAAAGGGAAAGCAAACATCTTGGTTTCCATCGCTTTCTATTGAACGTGCTGAGTGTGTACCACATTGAAACGAAGCCTGTGTACTTTTCAAGGAGCTGGATAAGTCCAGTCAGTCAGAAAGAGTCTTCTTTCACCCATCACCCTTACCACAGTGCCAACTACAGAGCATTTAGCCATCACCGAAATGTCAGTGACCAAGACAGGAGTCTAGCGACACTGTTCTCCTGAGAGGCCTCACCCACCAACTAACGCAGGCAGATGCGGACACCACAGCCACAGTGGATGGAACTTTGGGACACTTGTGGAAGAATGGGAGGAAGGATTGAAGCTCCTGAATTATAAGAACTCCACGGGAAGACCAATAGAATCAACTATTGGACCTGGACCCTTGGGGTTCTCATGGACTGAACCACCAACCAAAGAACATACATGGGCTGGACCTAGGCCTCCCTGCACATTTGTAGCAGATGTGCAGCTTGGTCTTCATGTGGGTCCTGAACAAATGGAGGTGGGGCTATTCCAAAAGCTGTTGCCTATGTGTGGGGTATGTTCTAGCTGGGCTGCCTTTTCTGACCTCAGTAGGAGAGGACGCACCTACTCTCACAGAGACTTGACGTGCCAGGGTGGGAAGATACTGGGGAGGGGGTCCCCACTTGCTCCGAGGAGAAGAGGAGGAGAGATGGGAGGAAGGATTGTGTGAGGGAGGGTGACTGGGAGAGAGGCAGTGATTGGGATGTAAAGTGAATAATTAAAAGAAAGTAAATGATAATAAATCAAATAAAAAAAGGGTGTCTTCAACCAGCAATCCAGCAATGGCGAAAGCAGCAGCAGAAGCAGCATCAATGGGGGCAGCAGTAGAGGGAGCAGCGGCTGCTGTCACAGGCTGTCTCTGGGCTTTCACATTTATACCCTCTCAAGAGTCCCCGGAACCCCAAACATAAACTATCCGCAGCTGGCAGAAATCACGCCACTCCTAGAACAGGAGACAATCACAGTTAGTGGCTGCGAACATTCCGAAGCAGCCCATACCCCACACCTGGGATCAAAACAAAGACGTTCACATAAGTGGGTTTTTAAAGAAATCAAAATTCTCACCACATTGCTTGAAGTAGTGCATAACAAGCAGTATAATGAAAACTGTTCTATTCAACTAAAAAGAAATCCAAATGGACTGCTGGGACCTCCTTCAGCTCTGGGGACATTTAAAGTCTAAGCACATGAGCTTGAGGAGACTAAAGTATATACCCACATATTATAAAGTGTATATCTGCATATTATAGTGTATATCCACATATTCTGATGTATATATATGCATATTATAAAGTGTATACCTGTATATTATAAAGTGTATATCCACATATTCTGATGTATATATATGCATATTATAAAGTGTATACCTGCATATTATAAAGTGTATATCCACATATTCTGATGTATATATCTGCATATTATAAAGTGTATATCCACATATTCTGATGTATATATCTGCATATTATAAAGTGTATATCCACATATTATAAAGTGTATATCTGCATATTATAAAGTATATATCCACATATTCTGATGTATATATGCATATTATAAAGTGTATATCTGCATATTATAAAGTGTATATCCACATATTATAAAGTGTATATCTGCATATTATAAAGTATATATCCACATATTCTGATGTATATATATGCATATTATAAAGTGTATATCTGCATATTATAAAGTGTATATCTGCATATTATACAGTGTATATCCACATATTATAGTGTATATCTGCATATTATAAAGTGTATATCTGCATATTATAGTGTATATCTGCATATTATAAAGTGTATACCCGCATATTATAAAGTGTATATCTGCATATTATAAAGTGTATATCTGCATATTATAGTGTATATCTGCATATTATAAAGTGTATTCCCACATATCATAAAGTGTATATCTGCATATTATAAAGTATATATCTGCATATTATAGTGTATATCTGCATATTATAAAGTGTGTATCTACATATTATAAAGTGTGTATCCACATAGCCTAAAGTATATGTCTGCATATTAAAGTACTTTTCTCTAACAGAAACGTGTAAATGATTCCTAAGGTAAGTTTCCTTGTAAAAGGAGCAAGTCTTAAAAACTGGACATGAAGGAATAAGACTCTACCCAATGGAAAGAAAGAATGAAATGAAATACAAAGCTAACACAGAAAATGCAAGGTGTTTTTAAAATGATAGCAATATTGTGTCCCCAGATGGTGGAAATGATAACATAATTAAATGGATGAGTCAGGTCAGCTAAAGTCATACACTCTAAGACTTGATTTAAAATACTAAATAGCCCATTTTCTACTAGAGCTATAACTTTTAAAAAGAAATATTGAAGATAAAATCATGAGAACAGGTCTTCCCTAGTCACAGGACTCACATGCCTGGATTCAATAAATCATAGAACAGAAATATTAAAAAACCCTCATTTGTGCTGATCATGTATGTATTTTTGTTATTATTTCCTAAACAATATCATCAGTATCTACTTATTGAATACTTGCACTTAATAAAATAATATTGTTCTAGTAAGGAACTGTGAGTGATGTGGAGATGGTATGGGATATACGGAAGAATGTGTACAGTTTATGTATAAATATGAAGTCACTATATATATATCTATATATATATATCAGGAGCTTGGCCTCCACCAAGGGTCCTAGGGAAAAAAGGATGTAAATTGAGGGAAGGAACACAGACAGGTATGTATGTATGTATGTGTAAAGCCCAGAAGATATGATTGTATTTTATATATATATGTATATATATATGTATATATATAATATATAATATATAATATATAATATATATATAATGCACACATATATAGCATATATGTATATTAATAATACATCATTAGTAACTCTGATGCTCATACTGCGAGCATATTACATCCTGTTCCTTCTTCCAACTCACCTAGGGGTAACCCCTGCTCTACAGTTTGTATGTATAGTTTGTTTGTATGTTATTTATGTATTTTTTTTATTTTACAACAGATAGCACAAAATCAGGGGATCAAAACGCCCGATTTGTTATCTCACAGCTATATCGAGGGCATGAGCGGACCTTAGCTGGGTCCTTGCTCTTTGACAAGGATTAAATTGAGTTCTTTGGCTGGGCTGCATTCTCATGAGAACCCCTATGAGCACAGGACTCCTTCCGGATCCTGCAGTGGCCAGTCCAGTTCATCTTCTGGTGACCACAGGACTGGGGTTCTGATCTTTGATGATCCCCAGGCTTGGGGTTTCCCTCAGCTCCTGAAATTCCTCTCCTTGCATGCTGTCTCATTGGCTCTTTCATTCCATGTGCACCTATTTCTGGGTCAGAAAAGAAGGTCTCACTTTGCCCTGCTACAGTAGACTCTTACTTAATGCAGGGGAAGCGAGAGCAGCAGTTCCTACTGTTGACATTGGTCAGGGGCCAGCCTGCACAGGCAATCGATCACACAGTGCTGTGGTATCTGTCAGTCACAGGGTCTACCTACCTCCTTATCACCATGCGCATGTATGTAAAACAGACATGTGTGGACTGCATATACTTTTGACGTGACCCATGTCTGATCATGATGCATGGATTAGCCCAAAATCTGGGTTTTCTATACACAGTTCCAATCTTGTTCTCTCAGGTTCAGATGTAGGTCCCAACCGCAGTTGTAATTTTCATTTTTATACTATAGTCTGTTGCAAACCTGTCTCCGAATCAATTTATCCTTCCGCTGCCGATAAAGATTTATTCTGGTTCCAGTTTTTGCAGCTATAAAAATATTCCTATCAGCATTCTTGTTCTCATTCTTGCTGGAAATGTGTAACTTTTCAAGGATTATAACCCCTTCTTTACAGAGTGTCCAGGGCAAAGTAATCTTGTAAAGTGTCAATCAGTTAAAAATCCTCCAGCGACATCTCACTGCGTTTGGATTTCATCCAAACTGCCTTTCATCCCTTCCATTTTTTTTCTTTCGCCCGTTTTATTTCTTCCACATTTGTCTCCATGTCCATAGTTTTTAATTTGTCCCCACCCCAGGGCTTTCTTATCCTATTTCTAGAATTTTCTTTTGTAGGGCCTCTGAAGTTTGACTCCACCTTATCATGCAGCTAACCTCAGATATCCTAGGGCAGCCTGCTCTAGGGAACAGATCTCCAGTGTCTTTACGTTTACTTTCTGTTATATGACTGTGTTTGTTATTTTGACGAAGTTCTCGTCTTCAGTTTATTGATGGCCAGCATACTTATTTTCTCCCTTTGGGTGTAGCGGCCCTGAGAGCGGGGCTCTTTTTCTTCCGCTTGCTGGTGTAGCTAAAATACCCTTCTGGGCTGGTTGGCTTTACCTGTAACTTGATAAAATCTAGAATCACAAGGGAAGAAAGTCTTAATGAAGAATTAGGGAGACCAGGTTGACCCACGTGTCTATTGGGGATTGTCTTGATTATTAATTGAGGTGAGAAGACCCAACCCTGGCCGACGTAAGAGTCGTGGAAGGGAGCTGAGAACAGGAAACTAAGCAAAGATCCAATAGCAATGGAGGTGCTGAGGCTTTACTTTCCTGCCCGAGTTCCCTGCAGCCATGGACTGTCTGTCACCTGCATTTGCATGCCAGGCAAACCTCTCTCTCTCTCTCTCTCTCTCTCTCTCTCTCTCTCTCTCTCTCTCTCTCTCTCTCTGCCAGATGATTTGTCACAGCAGCATCGAGAAGAAACTAGGACACTAAGTGTCTGTCATGTTAAAGTTTTCCAAAGCCGTTCCAGGAAGTGAATAAAATATCCACCACACCGGTATTTGCCGGAGGGAGTGGCACAGATAGAAAGTAATGGAAGCCGGAGAGTGTGGGAACTGCCCTGTGGCCCTCTTACCAGGGGTGCTGCCGAAATAGAGAATTTTCTCTCCTACACTTTCAATTCTAAATTGGGGCAGAGGAGGGTGACATAAGAATGCTGGGTGAGCGGTTCCAGGCTGGGGAAGGCTGTCCTTGCAGGCCAATCATTCGGCATTTAGTTGTTGACAGGTTTCCGGGCTCCCTAATTAGAACTGTAAAATTTCAGGTGAGTGCCAGCAGCTTCAACGCTAATTCTGATTTTTGCAGCTGCAATCACTGGGCAGCTAATGGTGTAATTGATGGATGCTGCCAGTTGCTGAGATGGATGGAAATTAATACTTAAATTACCATTGTTGGAGGTCATAATCACAGTTCCCGTCGCATCCGAAAGCAGTGTGTTTGTGTCGCCTCAGTCAATAAAGTGTCAGATAATTTTGGGGGAACAAACATGCTTTAAATAATCGGCTATGGGATATTATAAATATATAAATGTAAAAATGTATGCATCTGTATATGTAGTATGTCCTATCTGTAGTATGTCAAAGTTCTCTCTCATGATTCAATTAACAATCCTTTAAGAAAAAAAAAACACACTAGGGGGAAAAACCTATTAGATAAATCTTCAAGAAGAAAAACATTTATTATCTTGAAATTCTTAAAAACATTGCGCTTACCTGATAAACAGGAATTGCCTATGTTCAGCCAAGTTTCAGAGGGAATTAAACTTTCAGGGATCCATTCATAAGGCAGTATAACCAGCCTATGTCTTCTATATCGATAACCAGAACCGGAACTGTCAAAATGGGATGCTGTTGTAGCAGTTAGTCGGTGGTTTCTGAGTGGCCGTGTAGCCCTGCAGCTTACGGCTTACTTCTAATACAACCACAGGTACCATTGTCACCTTGTCCCGAGGAATGTGAAAGAGAACAAACCAGAGAGGTGGCCTTCTTTTTTTCCTTCTCCTTTTCTCCTTACATCTTTAACCATTTCATTTTTAGTTTTCTCCACGAGTCATGGGGACACCTTTATTTTTATTGTACCCAGCAATTCTAGCCACTGCCATGCCTGTAAGTCACGACGTAAGATGCTGGAGCAATGGCGCGGCATACACAATTAGTTTGCAGTGACTCTAATGTAGCGAGCAGGGTAGAGAACCTGCCTTAGTACTGTTTCCTAGCAAAGTCCCTGCACGCTCTGCCCTTCCAATAGGCACTAGGGTGACACTTGGCTGGAGCATCAGTTCTGACCTTGTGTGAATTTCACGTTTCGTACACAGTGCATGTTTTGTTTCTCATCTTGGGTATCCTAGATGTACAACGCTAATCTCATCACTCACTAAGCCTTCTTCCTCTTACTCCTTTTTGCCCTTCTTTTCCCGTGACTTCCCCAGCCTATTTAACAATCTTGATATTTTACACTCTAAACGTCTCTCATCTCTTCCTTTCCCCTCACTTCAGCCATTTTTGTTTAGCTAAAATACTTTCTTCTCATTTGTGAGAGGACCGAAGTACAGAAAATTTAAAAAATGACCTAGGCGAATTCAGCCAGTAAGAGTTGATTTGGTTCCCTGATGGAAAAACCACTTCCATTTCTGAAACATTGTATTTGTTCCCTTCCTATTTCTAAAACATTGTACTTCTTCACTTGGCAACACAGTTGCTGCTGGACTCAGGGGAGCGGTTGGGGTTGGCGGGGGTCACCCTGTTGGTGCCGCCTTCTAGAGAAAGCAGTGAGTTTGGTTTGTGAATGCTAAAGTGACCTAGTTCTTGTGCTGTGCAGAAGGGATCTAGTGGCTCTTGACTATTCCTTCAGGCGTTGGTTGCTGTGAATGAGATGACATTGTGTGAAGGATGGTTGTGAAAATATAAGGGCACATAGAAATAGGAAATGCAGAATTACCAGAGACCTCTGCTGGCCACCGGGTCACCCCTGAACACATTCTTATCTTATCATGAGAGGTATGTGCTATTGTAAGACTCTGCCTCAGGTCTTTCTACAGAATAAAACCCTCCGGACTTGAAGGACTGGCCAGCTGTATCTAGATGCTGTATTGGAATATAGATGATGGGCAGGTAGCTGGGGAGACGGAACTTGACTGACAGGTCTGGAGGCTGCTTAGAATCCTCCTGAAGGGGAAGTGTAAGGTCCCATAGCATGTTTTGTCCTGAGTCTGCAGGAGATGGGAAGATCATCCTATTTGTTATATTTATTGGAGATATTATTATTTGTTTTATGCCATGTGCAAGGAGGGCCTGAGCTATAATCTATTGGTCATTTAGTTTTATGAAGTTCTCAAATGGGTGATCTGGTATTTTTCTGACAGAGAGGCTATGGTTCCTGAACACCAGTAATAAGGGTGTCATGTCATTTTCTTCTTGTGCTTTTTATTGCGTTTTATTTCGTTGCTGATATTACCTCTCACCCTGCCCCCACATCCCACACCAGGACCGACTTGATTTTTTTCTTTTCTTTTCTTAAAGCTATGTTTAGGGTGAGCTTGACTCATCTACCAGAAACCATCCTATGCTTTTTTTAAAAAGTCTTCCTCTTTCATCCCAGGAAGCTGTCTGCCTACTGCAGTCAGGGTAAACACTACACTTTAACGGGAGAGAAATAGGTCAGGGAAGCAGAGACCAAATGTTCGTTTTATAGCCACAACTCGAGCAGACGGAAGACAGGAGGAGGTGGCCGTCCTTGTGGGACTTGGTTTTCTGTGAAGTCTTTCAGCCTCTGCTGGAATAGACAGTGGTACTAGGATCGAGGTTGTCACCATCCCGTCTCTTCTGTTACCGTTCAGAGACGCAGACAGAGAGTTACATCCTATCTTCCCTTCATTCACCTAGAAATGTGCTAAGTGAGACAACATCTCACTGAGAAACATTCCTGAAGAGTTCTCTCAACCAGCAACACATGAGAGGTTATCAGGAGCCATAGTATGGATGAATCTCTTTTCTGCCATCACAAAGACTAGGCAATTAATTAGGTGAAGTGGATCCAACCCGTAGGTTGGCCATGCCTTTGTTTGTAAAGAGAAAGAATATATTAATAAAGCCCCCGCCCCCAGAAATAAACCCAGTGCGTCTTTAAAGAATACCAGGTATACGACGGTCGGCGCTGGCCACAGCAGCTAGTGCCTAGGCTAACAACGAGTTAAGCGTTGTGAACAACTATGGGAGGCTGGTGCTATGGCTGGAGAGGAACTGCCTAATGTCATTCCACTGGATTGTTTAGCAAAGCTCCATTCTGGCCGTAATTGTGTGCTTGCACAGGCGCAGCACACAGAGGGAGCGTTCAGAGTAAAGGTATGATCACATTGCCCACTGCCATGCCAATTACCGGATATTAATGGCAGAATGGCATGCATATGCCAGAGCTGGGAAGCAGAAGGTTAATAGACGAACAGCACCAGAAGAGCCCATTTATCAGTTTCTATTTATCTCTCCTTGGGAGGTGGCAGGTTTACAGTAAATACCTTCTGTCCTCCTAATTTCCTAATGATGGGGATAATGATAGAGAATGGTGAAGTCATTAACTGGGACAGGCTCTGTGCATCACTCTGTCAACCGCATCTCCCGAAGACCCGCAATGAGAAGTGATGGGCCTCAGCTGTTCGCTGCGATCCAGGCTCCTCCTCCTCCCGTCCTTCCCTCCCTAAACTGCAGGCTTGGCGAATGGGTCTCCAGGTTAAGAGGAGGGAAGCCCAGGGCGAGTGGAGATTCTCACGAGAGAAGGGGAACTGAGGCCTTCAGGTGGAGAGCCGCTTAGCCCTTTGCACAGAACCTGCGTGAAGCAGAGCTGAACCGGTACTGATAGGTCTCGAGCCACAGGCACCAGGGAAGGGTGCAAAACCGGAAAAGTCAGTCATTGAAGTGAGTGTTCTGCAGTGGGGGTGGGGGGGGGGGGGGGGGGGGTGGGGATGGGGTGAGGGGTTAGCAGATTTCAATTGAATGTTTTTTCTAAAACAGAAAAAGATTGAAATGACGTATAATTCATTTTCTTGCCTTCCTTTAAGGAGACTGGAGTTACTGGAAGAAAAACATCATTTTCAGAGGTAAAGGTTTTTAGTTCGTGGTCCTGAAGATAAACTAAAATGTTTTAGTTTGACTTGGGTGTGATTTTTCTTCCTAACAATGAGCACAAGGTGTCAATTTCAACCACTCCTTCACACATAGAATTTCAATTTCAGAAACAAAATTTCTGAAAAAAAAAAAAAAAAGACTTGGTCCTCTACAGAGCTCCCCAAAGCTATAATGTTGGTTTTCTAAAAACAACAGACAAACAAATAAACAAACAAAGAAAGAAAACCTACTCACCGAGGGAGCTTAAAAGGTATTATTTGTCTATATGCTTATCTCTTTTGCAAGTATATAATGGGTCACGAATGGTAAAGCATGAAAATAGCTCCTAATGATGTCACAGGACTGGGCATAAAGTTAGACTAATGATGTCACAGGATGTGGGATGAAGTTAGACTAATGATGTCACAGGATGTGGGATGAAGTTGGGGCTCAGAAACTGAAAATTGATGTGGACGCATTAGTTCCCCTCCCTCTCCCTGCTCCTTTTCATTTCCCTTCTTTTCTGTAAACCCACTTTTTATTCTCTTCAGAACACGAGATGGAAAAACAGAGCTCTTTGTAGTACTCAAGTGAGACCTAGAAGAGATATCGAATGAAACCAGTTTCCTCTTTTCCTTTCCTCTCTGTCTTCCTTTCCTGAGGAGAGACGCTGGTTCAGCTTATACCAACAATTATTCATGTGATTATGTGAGATGGAAACATCACGATGTAGGAGGAGTCAAGGGAGAAAGGGAAACTGTGTGCTATTCCCTGCTTTTGGATACCTATTCACCCAGTGTTTAAGGCAGCAAAGGAAAGAGCACAGTTCTATTCAGATGGATCTTGGGAAGTTCACTCCTCTACCTGGGGAGCCACATGTGATGCGATTATCCCGCTCTTCTGAACTCAACACTCTGGAGAGGCAGAGAGGAGATGACAGAAGGGTACACAGTCTATTCAATGAGGTCCTACTAAGGAGGTACCTTTTGGGCAAATCCTACAGGATGAGAGGGAATTTAAACAGGGCTGCTGGGTAATGTGTCTCTGGCAGGTACTGCAGTATTCAAAGAGTCCCAATGACTTTTGCATTTGGGCTCATTGCAGGAGCCATGATTAAGAAAGTTATTTATAACTAGTGAAATTTTTGGATGAGAAACCTATAAAAATATGAAGCAAACTTAAGGGATGTGCTTATTTATCTCTCTGGAAATAGAGGCACAGCGGTTTCTTTTGGTTCCTTACTTGACGGTTTATTCCTTCTGTCTTTGTCTCTCAGTCCTCTTGTATCTGTGATCTGTATAAGATCAGTAGAAGGTGTTTCTTATTTGGCATTCCATTTTTAAAAAGAATAAACTGCATACTAGACAAACCAAATGAAATGCTGATGCTTGTAACAAATCAAGGGGAAACTTACTATCAACTGATTGAGAGGTCTCTGTAAAGTAGTATTTAAATAAGAGAGCATTTTTGAGCTCCCCCACAAAATGGCTTCCTTTAAGAGTTGGTTCCTGCATTCAATACACACACACACACACACACACACACACACACACATCTATTTATCTATTTATCTATCTATCTATCTATCTATCTATCTATCTAAATGCTATATTCTTTAGGGGAATGAGAGGTTGCTTTCTTGATATTTTTACAGTCTGGTTAAATACATGCAAATAAATAGCGATTGTATAGATGTAATGTAAGAAGCACTATGAAGTAGGGGTTGGGAGTTACATACTTGAAGCGTCTGATATGGATTTGGGATAAAACCAGGGATTATGTTCATGTGAATGCTACTATTGGATGGGGTTAGGTAGAGCTTATCATTTTGGTGAAAATGTTAGCATGGATTATTTATTTACCTTGTGGCTTATCCATGATCAGTGATTAATCTTAGATTGCCCTCTCCTTTTTCCCGGGCATGTATTTAGGGACACTTAGCAAATGACAACTGAAAGGGCAAATCTACTGTAAAATACTATTAGCCAAAGTGAATTATGAGAAATAATACCAATAGCATTTGCTTGATACCCTGTTGAGAAGTTTTAAATGAGAAAGTGACCAGTAAGAAGTCTAGGAAGTAAGTTATAATTATCAGGGTTTTACTCTTTCTTCTTTTATGGAGGAAAAGGCCAGCTGGTTTAGCACTTAGGACAGTGAGAAGAATATAAAAAATAGCAACTTGCAAAATGATCAGGAAAAAGTGAAATAAAGACCTTGCCTGTCCTGCATCGAGTTTAATGGCCTTCATGCTAAGACTGTGTGGTTTTATCAATTACACATTAGGAAAATAGCACTTCCAAGGGCTCCCAGAGTACTGGATATAATAAGAATAAGTGATAGGAAAATATCATCTCAATAATAAAAATGCCCTCTTGAGACCCATTTGCTGACATTGGAATAATTTCCACGAATTGTTCTTGAAATTCCCTTTTCAAAGAAAAATGAATAAGATACCCTAGTTGTGTTATAAAATGACACAGTGACCTTTTTCTAAGGGAAGATAGTTTTATGTGTGAATGCATTTGGTAGTTTCACCACACACCTCCTCACAGACACCGTGCAACTCTTCGTTGTTCCTATTTTTCCCACGTCTCTGGTTGTCTGTAAACATGAATTGTATCCAAACACAGCACTCAAAATTCATTTCCAGGAATGCTTTCCTTGACACTCTTCCATGCATACAGATGAAGGGTTTCCAACTGGGGCAGAGACATGGTCATCAAGGTTACCAGGGCAACTGTTCAGCCTATCTGTATGCTTTTCTTGGGATAGAGACACTTTCAGAAAACAAGGAAGAGTCATCATGCCAGAGACCCTGTGTGAAAGCCCAGGATCTCAGATTTGTAGGACTAGGTCTCCATTTGTCTTTCATTCAGGTGTAGTTAAAGCCCCTGGCTCTGAATCTGCCTGCCTGCCCTGGCCACTCTCTAGCATCCTACCTGTACTCCCTGCACACCTGATGCCACCTTACAGAGTTCTGCCCGTGACGTCAGGGTGCTCTTTTGGGAACAAAGGGCTGCTTCACCAGAACTCTTGGCAGGTAGCTCTCAGTTTTCATTCCCCTTTAAGAATAATAGGAGGGGTCAGCATGTTAGAGTTGATGTCTTAAGCAAACCTGGGATCCCACTGTTGTTAGGCCTTGTGTCATTGTCACAGAAAATATCTGACAGATTATTTGAAAGACAAATGATTTTAGATGATAGTTTCCTGCCTGGCCCCATGCATTTGGGCAAAACAGCATTGTGGCCAGAGTATGTGACAGAAGAGAGACAGAGAGGGAAGAAGGAGAAGAGGAGGAGGAGGAGGAGGAAGAGAAGGAGGAGGAGGAGGAAGAGGAAGAGGAGGAGGAGGAGGAGGAGCTGAGGACAAGATATAGGACATACTTCAGTGACCTACTTTATTTAGCTAAGCTTTATGGACTAAAGTTTCTAGAGTCTTCCAAAATTGCAGCACTACTGGGTACCAAATGTTTAACCTTTGAGCTGGGTGGGAATACCAGAGTCAAACCAGAAAGCGCAAGCGCATTAGCAGTTGCCCTTGTGGGAGCAACTTAGACTACACTGGTGTGAGAGACGCATCATTACCTGGAGCACTAGGAGAGCTGCCCTCTGTAGAGACAGAAGCACACTGTGTTTCTCCTGAACTCAGTTGACAGGGTTCTAAACAGCCATGGCCAGGTGATGGCATTTAATCGTCTGTGGGCTGAGTGGTCCTGGTTGTTGTGACGTAAGAGTGTGGTGAACAGAGGAAGATGAGTCAAGCATGACTGGTAGGTTTCCCCCATTGGGCCTCTATGTACAACACATCTTTGGGTACAATACTAGAAGGTCTAAGAAAAGTGAATTAAACACCATCGAGTTCTCTGGTGAGGTGGTACAAGACCTCCTGTAGATTACTTTTCAAGAGATTGAAAGTACAGGATTGAAAATCCAATTTGTAATAAAAGCCTTATTATGATAAATGACCTTATCTCAAGTTCCAAGTTTGATGCATTGACTAATTTTGCTTTCTCAAATAAAGTAAGTCTCTAAGCACTTGATAAAGCCAGGCATTTGGTTAATGGAAACACAATCATCTACTTCATTGCCAGTTAATGTTTTTTAAGTTTTTTATTTTTATTAATGTTATCTTTAAATAATTATTCAGGAACAGTATTTGAAGGGGTGCAGAAAATTAAAAGCATCGAAACAAAAGAAAACTACCTACCTCATTCTTAATTCTTAAGACCAAAAATCGTAAGTCAGAACAATTCAGGTAGTTTTAAAGAATTATTGGAGCTAAATAGAAAGCAATCACATAGAGCAGTAGCTTTAAAAAGGCCATTAGTCCTGTCTGGAGCTGGGGACATAGTTCAGCAGTTAGAGCTCGTGGAGCTCTTCCCAGGGACCCCAGAACATTTACCAGCACCCATATCAGGGCTCTGTCATGACAGTTCCATGGGGTCTGATACCCTCTTTTGTACTTTGGGTACCTAAACTTGTATGCACATACCTTCCCCCTCTTATACCCACAGTTAAAAGACAAAAATTAATCTTTAAAGGCAAAGAATGTATTAAAGACACCCTCTCTTAAACCTTTCTTTACAACTAGGTATGCTGAGACACAGGGCTTAAAAACCTACTGGACAGATTTCCAACAGAGTCCTGTCTCCTTACTCTGCTCCTCTCGGAGGACATACTTCCTACTCTTAGTTCATATTGGACAGTGTAACCAACCAAAGGCAGCACGGAGGCTCTGACAAGACAGGGGCGCCTACAATTCCCCCACCCCATAAGAGATGGAATAGCACATCAGCAATTTGGTTTAGATGAAAACACGATGCGAGGAAATTGTGGGAGGAGTCACACAAGGGTGAAGACGCAGGCAAAGGTGATCTTCTACAGTGTGTCTCCAACCATTCAATCAGTCACTCACTGAGCCAGGCTCTACAGTAGCTAATAGAAGGTAGTGATACTCCTCAGCTGATAGGGTCTCACTGGGACGTGTTTAAATACATGAGCTACATTGCTACTCTTCATAGATGATGTCTGTCTTGCTTACCATTTGCCTCAAACCCTGGAACAGTGTGTGGTATAGAGTTTGTGTTCCATAAATATTTATCTAACAAATTACTACATACTCACATATGCAGCTCAGGATCTACATTCTCTGGGGCTTTGGAAAGAGAACAGGTACCAGAGGGTGTAGTCATCTGGGTGAACTTCTCAGGAAATGACAGCCAGGGACAGAGACAATTCAACCATTGAGAACATAGGGAAGCAGGAGAAGTGTTCAGTATGTTTGGGTTAGGGACAGAGGATGGATGGATGGTGGAGGGGGATGCCTGAGTGCTGAGATCTGTGTATAGATTATGTACGAGGAGGAGTGCTATTTATAGGTTAAGTCAGACTTGCGGACTTCTTGGACTACACTGGCTCTGAAGTTAGGAAGATCCTGGCCTGAGAGACTGGACAATGACGTCAATGCCTTTGAGTTTCCTTGAGGGTAGTCACTTAGGGTCACAGTCTCTGGAGGGGATCTATTTCACAGGAAGCCTAGCTAGTCAGAAGGCTCTCTCCTCATCCCCTGGCCTCTTTGCTCAGGTCTGGGCTCTTGAACAGCCTACTGACTGCCATATCTGACTCCATGTTTGTATTTGGTCAGGTGCCAGAGGTACACAAGCTTCTGTGGAGAATAATGCATCGAAAATGGGGGTGGGGAATCTGGTGGGTACTGTAGATTAGATAAATTATGATAATTTGAGAAAATAGCATTAGGGTTTGAAGAGAAATTCAAATCATTTCAAAGATGAAATCTTAGTGCAATTTCTGTAAAAACTGACACTAGGAACTGTTTCGATATCTGCTTATGTAGTTGTTAAGTGTGGCGTATTCCCAATATTAAGGATTTTTTTTAAAACAACTGTGAAAGAAGAGGGAATAGAGAATTACTTTAAGAATATTAATTTACTCCCTGAATGTATCCATATCTTTGAAAGCCCCATAAAAGACTGTGGGCAGTGAATTACTGGGAACAATAAAACTTAAGTTTTAGAAGATATAAATACTCTTCTCTCTGTGGTTGCTATTCCTTCAGGTTGCAGGACATTGGTGCAGACCACATGGATGGCAGAGGAAGTAACAAGAACACTTCCATTCGAAAACTCCAGATGCAGAAGTAAAATTACCAATGGCTAAGCTACAACTGGTTGCAATAGCTTACTTAGCAGTTGTCCCCTTCCTTCAAACATCAAACATGATATAGATCGAAATGCACATTGGTTAAAAAATGGTTAAAAAACATCTGTGAGTGCTATATAAAGGGGATCACATTAGTCACCAGGCAAATGATGTGTGCATTTACACAAAGGCAGAAGGTATCCAGGAACTCAGCTGCAAGCAGAAACAGGCTTTTCTCACAATGCAAATAATCTACAAAAGGAAATATTTTAAATATTTTATTTTTTAAGTTAGAGTCTCCTTCAAAGAAAAAGGGAACCATTTCTTTTAGCACCAGAAAATCCCCAAATCCCTAGCAAATGAACCTCTAAGCACCAGGGAAGTCATGAGATGCCATGGTGGTTTGTGGCTGATTGCTGCCTTGTTTCTAGATGGTAGCTCTGCTCCCAGAACTCCTGAGTGTAGCTGTGACATCTCTCAATCCGATGAGCACAGGGTTGGTTCCATTGATCTGCCTGGCTAGGTGAGTCTCCACCCTCTCCCTCACCACCCCATGTCTGTCCATCCTGAAGCTGCACGTTCATCTACTTTCCTGGAAGACAAGAGATCCTGTTTGTGGTCAAGAAACCACGCCTGCATTCAAGCAACCTCTCAAAGAACGATGAGTACTGGCAGCCCCAAGGATCTAGGCATTATAATCGTGCATTATAATTTTAGGCATAAGCTTTTAAAAGTATTTTTGGTACATAGCTTATGTGCCCAACTCCTGTCCTTTTTAACTAATAATGTCACCTAGCAGAAAGTAAGGACCAAAGATGCTATCAAGAGAAAAATTTAAGCTATCTCACTGTTTTCCTTGGACCATAGCATCCCCAGTTACTCAAGTGTACTTGGAAATTGCAGGTATAGAGATGAGAGGAAACCAGTCAGGCCTACATTTTCCTTTGTCCTTGTGTGCGTGTGTGTGTGTGTGTGTGTGTGTGAGAGAGAGAGAGAGAGAGAGAGACAGAGAGAGAGAGAGAGAGAGAGAGAGAGAGAGAGAGAGAGAGAGAGAGAGACCAGGGGAGAGGGGGATGTGTTTCTCTCTTTTTGTGTGTGTGTGTGTGTGTGTGTGTACTTAGACATATGTCTACAGGTGCACATGTATGTGTGCATGCATGTGGAGGTCTGAAGTTAATTGTCCAGTATTTTCTTACTCCGTTTTATATATTCAATTAATCCAGAGCTTACCAATTCAACTAATCTATGTAGCCAGCTTGCCCTGAGGAATTCTGTTTCTGTCTCTGGAGTGCTGGGATCCCAGATGGGCCTCCTGACATCTCTGTGGGGACTGGAGATCAGAGCTCTGACTCTCACTCTTATACTGCAAGTAATTTACCAACCGAGTCAGTGTGGCAGCCCTGCCTTAAAATGCAAAGCTTAGTTCAGTATTAATACCCAGTGAGTGACTTGCTCGATCTGTAATTTTTGCTTCGTAACAGTGAGAATGATGTTTTCATTACCCTTGGTAGACCAGCCCATTCCTTCGGTGGCCCCCATGCACGTTTCAGCTCTTCCTGCGTTCCTCCTGATACCATGGAGACCTTGAAGCTGAGAGTTCTAACTTCGGCTCTCAACAGACTGGGTAGGCAGCCTCTTCAGAGGCGACCACTGCCGAAGATCAGCACCATTGTTATTCCTTAGTCTTATAATTATCTCCTGTTCCTTCTGATAACATTTAATACAATGTGAGCTCCTGTGGAGTCAGCCAAAGGCATTTTGTTTTCTTCATAATAGAAGTCGTGCCTAAGGCTCTCACTGGATGCTGGGTTTTCTTTCTCCATAATTCCAGCTGCTCTCGCTCTAGCAATGTGTACATAATTCAAAGATACTTCCTCTCCAGCACATAATTCTGGAGCAATTTTATCTTTTGGTTAAAGTTGATCCATCCTTGGGGAGTTTCTAAACTAGGGATTTATCTCACACTCTCAGGCTTCCAGTTTTGTCATCATTGTTGTTCTGGTCATTATAATAAAATATATTTAATAAATATGTTATATAAATATTTATTAAATTATACTCCCCAAACTAATCACATAAACCTAGCAGTGCTGTATAAACCTGAAGAAGGAAATTAACATGTTGGAGAAAGAAAACATCATTTTGGGCATACACTGGAAAACGGAAGTTCAGTATGCCTCTGTTTTTGAGAATGGACACTAATTAACTCATCTGAGGAATGTGATTAATATTAATAGCATGTAAATGATCATACAATTAAGTGGATTCACACTAAGCTCAAATCTGTTGTGTATCACACAAGACTTATGATTATAGCACGCGGAAGTGGTCAGTGTACCCTGTAGAGAACAGAGAGTGTAGGACGGAATTGTGTGAAGGGAATTGTCCTCAGGAAGTGATAATTAGTTGTCTCGTTCAAATACTTTGGCTTCTTGGGAGAAAAATTTCCTTTAACTTAGATGAAGGCAAAGTGTATTGCTTGTATTTCTGTGATTGCGGCCAGGTTTTATAATAAAGTCTGAGAATTGGATGACAATCTTATGAGGAGTTAAGGTTAATATGCAGAGGGATAAATAACATTTGAAAAGATTTCTCTGTACGATAATTCTCATGCTCGGGGAATGTTCTGTGCATCTGAGCAAAGCATGAAGGATAAAAATTGAGAAAACTTAGAAACAAATGATGCAAAACGTCCTTTGAGCATTGACATTTAGTAATCTTTTGATCTAATTTTCATCATATACATTATATAATGATATCAATGAACATAATAGAATGTTCATATTTTAAATCTCCTTTGTTAACTGCCATGGTCCAGAAATATGAGTACAGTCAAAGCCTGTTTTTTTTTTTCTTAGTTTTATTTTTTTCTAATCAGAAGCCATTCTTTGAACCTCAGAATTTTTTTTATTTTAAAAGAGGTTGTATAAGTCTGACATATGAACTATGAGATTGATAAATTATATATTTAATAATTGTTTAATTGGTGGGAGATAATAAGTATTAAATTTAGGATATTTAATATCTTCCCAGAGATGAACATATACATTGCTGGACAAAGTCTGTTGTATATTTACAAATGCTTCTTTTGACAGTTTGATATAAGGTTTAAGGAATAATCCAAATGGCGATCAGTCTGGAACGTTCTGGAGCAGATTGCTAGGAAGAACAACTATAAGCCATGAGCCTACTACTCACCTGGTTAGAATCTACTCACTCTTTGTGTGCTAGGCTGGGTGTAAGACACGCCATTTCAGTCGAAGCACAACCTGCTTTCAGGGGTCTGAAGTCTAGGGAAGAAGAACCACACACATGTGCACACACCATGATGAACACCACAGAGCTATGCAGATTCCCCAAGTCAAAAGGTTGTCAATGGCAAGGGGCTGTTTGCGATGGATAGAGATGGAAAATCAGTTTTCTTCAGTAGAGTGGCTGTATATACGCCACACAGCAGGCCCTATGCTTGGGAGGAATAGGCCAACACAAATTGGATTCTATGCGCTCCTCTTCTGCTTGGTTTCATTTTTTTTTTCTAATAGGAAAGGAATGTGAAGGTGGTTGGGCGGGGAGATTAGAGAGGATCTTGGAGGAGTTGGGGGTGGGGAGAAATGATTAAATTATGTTGTATCAAATTATTCTTTTCCATTTTTGACATTATAATATAATTACACATTTTTCCTTCCCCTTTTCTCCCTCCAAACCTTCCCATATACTCCCCTGCCTTGCTCTCTTTCAAATCCATGGCCTTTTAAACAAAGATTTTCATTGCATGCATATGTGTATGTGGGTGCGCACATATGTTCCTAAATATAGCCTGTTCTGTATGACTAATGTTACTGACATGTATGTTCTCGGGGTTGACCAGTCGGCATTTGATAACCAATTCTTAAGGAATAAATTAAAACATTACGCTAAAAGTTTTAATATAAATACAAAATCAAAAGGCTTATATTGTACCCATGAGGGGAAGGGAAGAAAGAAGGTTGCCAGTGGGATACTGCTGAGAGACCAAGGAAGTAGGGGTCAGAGGAGGGAGAAGGGTGAGCTTGGTCCAGGCGTGTCTTCAGTGCCTGTGCTGTGAGTGTGTACCCATGTGTACGGATTTACTGAAAAGGTTTAGAACAGAGACTGAAGGGACGCCTATTCAGAGCCTGCCCCACATGTGGCCCATACATATACAGCCACCAAACTAGATAAGAGGGATGAAGCAAAGAAGTGCAGGCCAACAGGAACCGGATGTAGATCTCTCCTGAGAGACACACCCTGAATACACCAAATACATAGGCGAATGCCAGCAGCAAACCACTGAACTGAGAACAGGACCCCCGTTGAAGGAATCAGAGAAAGGACTGAAAGAGCTTGAAGGGACTCGAGACCCCATGTGAACAACAATGCCAACCAACCAGAGCTTCCAGGGACTAAGTCACTACCCAAAGACTATACATGGACTGACCCTGGACTCTGACCTCATAGGTAGCAATGAATAGCCTAGTAAGAGCACCAGTGGAAGGGGAAGCCCTTGGTCCTGCCAAGACTGAACCCCTAGTGAACGTGATTGTTTCGGGGAGGGCGGCAATGGGGGGAGGATGGGGAGGGGAACACCCATACAGAAGGAGAGGGGGAGGGGTTGGGGGGGTGTTGGCCCGGAAACCGGGAAAGGGAATAACAATCGAAATGTAAATAAGAAATACTCAAGTTAATAAAGATGAAAAAAATAAAAAATAAAAAAGAAGTTTTTTGTCATAAAGACATGTATGATGGGATCATGTGTAGGTGAAAACTCATGATATTTAGTTCATAGCTCAGTATTCTTCATGGTGTTTTTAATAAAGAAGTCAAATGCACTTCTAATTGTTTGAGAGGGTGTCCTTCTATCTCTCTGTTTGCTTTTCGGCCAACTTGACCCAAGCTAGGGTTATCTGAGAATCGAGAAGCCCAATTGAGGAAATGCCCTCATAAGACTGACTTGTAGGACAGACTGTGGAATATTCTTAGTTAGTGGTTGCTACTGCATGACAGTTTTGCAGAGCGGAGAGACAGCCCGCAGAACAGGACAGGGTGCAGACCGTAGCAAATGACGCCTGGGTAGGTGACCGTGGGATATTTATGAAGACAGTCTGAACAAGCTGTGAGGAGCAATCCAGTTATGCTTTAGATGCAGGGTTAATAAGGAAAAGGACTGCAGAAAAGAACCCCCCCTCCCCATTTGAAATTCTAGAACTACCAATCAATGAAGTACGAATGTCTGTATTGTCCTAAAACTCTAAGAGATTATTAATTGAAGCATCCTGATCTGCAAACACGGGTTTCAAAGGATCATCTGCAAGACCATTTTACAGGAACGAGTCCTTGCTATTTTCCGTGTGAGTGTGGAAGGTCGTGCGGTCTTCAGAGACTTTGAGTGAAGTAGCAAAGTGAGAGTTAAAACTGCTGTTTCAAGTGGAAACCTAGACGAAACAGCCAGAACATATTTGTTCCCACTCAAGATTGGCTTTTGGGCTGATACTGAGTTCGTGTGTTGTAGATGAGATAATGGAGTTTGTTGTGACGAGTGAAGAAACAGAATAACAGTCCTTGAGATCTCTCAGACACTGAGCCACCAACCAGGCAGCATACATTAGCTGGTACGACGCTCCCGACACATAGACAGCAGAGGACTGCCTGGTCTGGCCTCGGTGAGAAAAGATGCACCTAAACCTCGAGAGACTTGAGTCTCCAGGGAGTGGGTGGAGGGTTGGGGGGTCAGGGACATCCTCTTGGAGATGGAGGAGGAGGTAAGGATGAGGAATTGTAGGAAGGTGGATTGGGAAAGGGTTAATGAGTGAATTGTAAAAAAAAAAATAAAAGTAATTAAAAAAATTTATATTCTACCCTTTAAAAGAGGAAATGTGTTATACTAAGAGGAAACTAAATATAAGACAGAGAAATATCCATATTCATATATCTGAGAGAGTGTGTATATATATATGCATACACACATATATGGTACATGTGCTTTCTCTCTGAAGACAAAAACATTTTATGAGATCACAAATTTATAGTTTATGTAATTGGCTGTGTGCCTGAGTTCTAGCATTGTCCGTGACCTTGGAATAGACACACAGCATGTCTGTCACCTCCTCTGGTCCACAGCACACGGTTTTCTGTTCTATATTAAAAAAATAGATACATTAGCTAGGGAGACACCTTTTCCTGTCATCTGCTTACACCCCATGACTCTTCTCCTAGGTGGGTAATTTCTCTGAACAACTCAGGTTGTATCCTGGTGCTTCAGGGACATTGCGAAGTTTGGGGTAGAAATTTAGGGCAGTCCTTACTTTTCCTTCACGTTTTTGGAAGTTCAAAGAAGAAATTATACGCACATGCTGTGGTCATGATTAACTACAGTGAACGGCAAGGAGACCAAGAGACCATAAGGCAGTTTCCATTAAGAGGAAATGTTACTCTAGGGACTCATCACAGTCAAGTTCCTTGCTTAACAGACTTGTAGTTTATGAGTCTCTGACCTTGTCTTGTTGGCTTTCCTTATAGACCTCGCCACTGTGCTGTGTCCTCTGGTTTCGCCTGGTATAGAGAGAATAAACAAACAGTTATGAGTTCTATGCTGGGAGGGGCAGTTGAAGTTGACGTACGTGTAAGTAGTTTCTTTAAAATGTACTGCTATTAAAATCTATTTCCCCGATTCTCTCACAGCTTTGTCACATTTTCCGTAGAAAATATCTGAATAGAAAAACTAAAACACATCTTGAGGGGCGTCAACATGCATGCTCTCTGAACTAAGTTTTATAGAAAATCCAGAGTCAGATGATCTCCCAATTTCATAGGCAAAGCCCCAAACAAGGATCAGATCAAATGCTCATCCCAGGATGCGGGTAAGAGCTGTTAAAGCAGGAACTGTCTCATGCCTGAGAGGTTATCGGCCACAAGACACTTTTTTTTTCTTCCTTTTTTGTGTGTTAGCAGTATGCTGAACTAATCGTTTTTGCAATGTTAACTACAAGCATAATGAGGGCGCAGAGAAGTCAGACTATTAGCAAACATATTTCTTTTTAAGGCATTAAAAAATATCTCTATTGTCTATCTAAGGCAATGATTAAAATCCCGGTCAGGCTAAAGGGTGAGAATCTTAAAGGACCCTCTTCCTGACACCCTTAGTCAACCTGGAAAATTAGTACTAATGGGGGAAAGCACAGAACAATAAATAAGTTTGTTCCATGTGATCAAAAAAGGAAACACGTCGACTATGTTAATGTGGCTTTCAATTTACGGTGACATTTACTGAAAATATCCTGTGATATTTGGCAAAGTTAAAAAGAGAGATTGTCTCCAATTAACCAAAGGATCAAAGTGTGAAGGTTAGGGAGGAAAGCGGTGCCTTTCTATCCCTCTCTTTCAAATGTAAGACGGGAAATGTTTAGAGAGGTCAGGCTTGGCATGTGCTAACTCCCGCTACCTTGAGAATGAACTAATGACTAATGAGCCTTCCTCCTGCCATCCTAAGGAATGCATTTACGAGAAGAATAGAGCAATTTCTCTGGAACTACCGCCAACGGAGACTGCACATACACACAAAATAATTATTGTCTGCTACACTTAAAAAATTCAACCCGTTACAAACTATAATTTTTACTGTAATGTGTCTATTAAATATTTAGGTTGTTTTATCCAACTGATGATTCAACAAACGCCTACTGATTTTTGTTTTATTTTGTTTTGTTTTGTTTTATTTTTTGCTGGATGTTACATCCTGTCTTCTATAGACTGAGGAGATAATTGTATACGAGGACCCTGACCTCGCAGAGTTACTGTGGAGCTGTGGAGATAGCACTGAAGAAGGTGCTTCTTTGGTATCCAGTTCTCATTCTCGTGGCTGAGATACCATCCTCTCCAACCACAGAGTCTGTGAAAGCAATGGCCAAGATCCTAACAGCCCATCAGGCACTGTGCAAGTGATCCCCACAGAACACCTCGGAAGACTTCTGCTCTTCTAGCTTCCATTGCTTTCATGTTACCTTGCGAAAAGGTTGCTGCCCTGGTTTCGTGCACAATTTCAAGGGTGCTGAATATAATAAACAAAGTCTTTCAGGAGAAAACTCTAACTTCATTGTCTTAACTGCTTGCTATGCAGGTAGCAAATAGCTTTTATATAAAGATAATGTTTCTAAAATACATAGTAGGAATATCCGTATTTTTTTTTAATCCTTACTAACATCTAAGGATAGTGGATGTTTATTACTTCATTTCAAAGAATTTAATTTCACTCATAAAGAAGTTTGGAAACTCAAAATTAAAAAAAAAATCCTTATTTTAGGAGACTCATTTTGACATATTAATGCTTTGAGAAGCCCTGTGCGGTGAATTGAATAGGTTTGGCCTTCATAGACTCATGTGTTTGAATGCTTGACCCACAGGGAGTGGCACTATTAGAGGTGTGGCCTTGTTCCAGTAGGTGTGGCCTTGTTGGAGGAAATGTGAGGGTGGGCTTTGAGGTCCCCTGGCTGCCTTCCGAAGACTCTCCTTTGGCTGCCTTCAGATCAAGATGTCGAACTCAGTTCTTCCTCCAGTATCTTATTTGCCTGGATATCTCCATGCTTCCCAGCATGTTAATAATGGATTAAACCTCTGAAACTATAAGCCAGCCCCAATCAAATGTTTCCCTTTATAAGAGTTGCTTTGGTCATGTCTCTACACAGCAATGAAACTCTAAGGGACTGGGGTATTGCTGTGATAGGCCTGACTATGCTTTTGTTTGGAAGAATGTGGATTTTGGGCCTGTGGATTAGAAAATAAGTTGAATAGTTTAGGTAGAGCTTAATGGACCAGCCGCCTAGGAACATGGAGGAGAGTGGTGCTGAGAGTGATTTGAACTGTGGAGACTTGGATCAGGAGGTTTCAGAGGAGAAAAATGTGGCTGCTATTTGCCTTGTCTGAAGAGTTCACTTTCTCTAAAGTGAAGAGATTTAAATGAATTATATTGAGGAAGGAAATCTCAAAACATCCTGTCCTGTGGTTTATTCTTATGAAGACCATTTTGATCAAGTGTGGGAAACTCAGAGAAGAAAAATATAAAATGTATAATTTAAGGATTGAAGGGGCACCAAGAAGTAGAATAGAGCTAAATTCTGCATGATTTCGGAACAAGATCCCATCCAACTAAGCTTAATGTTTATGTGTGTAGTTGAACAAGGGGCAATTATAGCATGTTAGGTGTTATTATGGTCTGGTTATTGTTTTCATTTGGATATAAGGAGACATGATTTTGTGTTGAATTGATAAGGGATGGATTGTGATGCCTATTTTCAGTCATCAGCTTGACTATTCCTGGAATGAACTGCAAACCAGAACTTAGATTTTGTGGAAAGGAATTAGCTTATATCCAGTCATGATAATGTGCATCTTTAATCTGAGCACTCAGAGGACAGAGGCATGCAGATCTCAGAGTTCAAAGTCAGTCCACTAAAAACAGAAATCCCGTGAAGTACATAATAGAATAAGGGGGTCAAGAATGCATCAGAACTAAGCAGCTTCAGTCATATGGCTCTGGCTTTAGAGTCAAGAATAGAAGGGGTTATTGGGACAATTGATGCTGGTCAGCTGGTACTAAGAAATTAGTGGTGATTAAGAAGAGACCAGCATCACTGAGGGAAGTGTCTTTGGAGCACAAAGAAGCTGTGTTTCAGAGACAGATGCCTTACTGTCAGCCAGACTTGGTAATGTGTAAGAATTACCCAGGTGGTACCGGTTTTGAAGTCATAACAGGGTTATGGACAGCAGCCAAGGCATGGCACTATGAGAGGCTAGGAAAAGCCATTGGTGAAGGTGCAGCCTCAACATCAGTTGAAAGCCCAGAACTGAAGGGGCCATGTTGAAGCTTGGCACCATGAAGAAAGCCTATAAGAGGCTATTGGTGAAAGCATGGCCTGGTTGTGGAACACACCAGTGTATTGGAGATGCCAGAACCAGGGGATAACAACCAAAACCACCAGCAGCAGTGGAGTGGAGTCAGCCAGAGCCTACAGTGCTACAGAGGGCATAACTGGAGAAGTGACTGAAGACCTTAGAAGATCATGTGTGAATCCCAGATGTTGGAGAATCTGTGAAGTTGAAGTTTCCTTGAAGACCCCAGATGTTAGAGATGCCAGAGCTGTGGGGTATCTGCTGGGGAAAGCTGCTAACAGAGAGTGGGAAAAGCACTCGAGAAACAAATTATGTTGCAGTCAACGAATATGAAAGGAGTTGGACCTCAGACATGGAGATGCAGAGTTGGGAGTTTCCTCTGCTGGTCTTTGGTCTTGCTTTGGTCCAGTATTTCCTCACTATGATGTTTAGGAATGGAAATGTATATCCTGTGACATTGGAAGTATGTGTTCTGCTTTTTGATTTTGTTTTCATAGGGGATTACAGTTGAGAGATTGTATGACTCTCAGAAGAAACATTGAACTTTGGACTTTTAACACCATTGAAACTATGATAGACTATGGGGGCTTTTAAAGTTGGACTAAAGCTTCCTGTCTCCATCTGTACTCTGTAGCTAAGGCTCTAGCCCCTGAACCCAAATTCTACCCAGAGAGAGCTGGTCTCCCAGGACTGCTCTCACTCCTAAGCCTACAGGTGAGACCCCACTTTCACTCCAATAGTATTTTGCATGCATGGCTACAAGTCTATGACAGCCAGGAATGGAATGCAGTAGTTTGAATAGGTTCAGCCTGCATAGACTCATGTGTTTGAATGCTTGGCTGATGAGAAGTGGCATTATTAGGAGGTTTGACCTTGTTGGAGTAGGCGTGGCCTTGATGGAGAAAGTGTGTCACTGTTGGGTGGGCTATGAGGTCCTAGGCTCAAGAGACCCTTCTGTTGGATTTCCGTGGAAGTCTCCTTCTGGCTGCTCTTGGATCAAGATATAGAACTCTCAGCTCCTCCTGCACCATGACTTCTTGGATGCTCCCATGGCTTTTGCCATGATAATGGACTGAACCTCTCAAACTGTTAGTCAGCCCCAATTCAATGTCCTTTATAAGAGTTGCCTTGGTCATGGTGTCTCTTCACAGCAATGGCAACCCTAAGAAACCCTCCTTTATTTTTGTACTTATGAACATTTATAACATTGAAAACACTACATATTTATGTATTTTTTAAAGTTTAGTTTTTGTGGTTATATTGTATATTCCTAATTATTTTTTTAAGTTTGGAAGCCTGGGTCACATTTCACTTGCTATGGCTACTATAAGAGATTTCCCCTTCATTTTGAATTCTTTTTGATTTTTCATCTGGTAGGTAGTATTGTATTCATTCTATGTTTTAGACATGTTTGGTTTCATTTTCCTTACTAAAGAAAATGGTGATGTGTTCAAAGTCTCAAATCTTTCTCACAACACACAATGCCAAGCTAGATTCTTCTCTCATTTTCTCATCCTACACTTCTCTTTTCCTTACCTAAATCATATGCATAAACTGTGTGCATATGTGTTTACGTCTGTGTGTGTACATGTGTGTATGCATGTGTGTACATGTGTGTTTACATATGTGTATGCATGTGTGAGTGTGCGTGTGTGTATGTAGTGTATGTGTATATGGCTGTGTATACATGTGTGTATGTGTGTGAGTGGACATGTATATGCATGTGTGAGTGTGCATATGTGTATGTGTGTGTATGTCTATGTGTGTACGTGTGTATATGCATGTGTGTATTTTGTATGCATGTCTGTATGCATGTGTGTGAGTGTATGTGTGTATGCATGTCTTGTGTATATGTCTATGTGTACATATGTGTATATGTGTGTATATATGTGTGTATATATGTGTGTGTGTGTGTGTGTGTGTGTGTGTGTGTGTTTCTAAACATAATGCTGATGGGAATGTAATGGGAGGATGCCTATTGGAAAAGTACACAACAGTGGAAACTGTGATCCTTCAGGAAGTGTGCTTGGAGCTGAGTTTGGAAATGGGGGTTTTATAGATGATCCTCAAATTATTTGAAGGAAGTTGCTATTTCAATGAGTAAATAATTCCACTTGTTTTTTAAAAAAAGACAGACTTATTTTTTGTAAAAGCTATTTCTATGTCTTTCCTCACCAATTATAAGTCTGTCATTCTGTAGATGTGGCTTTCATTTGAAGCAATATGGTATTCTTTCCCCCGCCCCACTCTAACTAAACAAACTCTGTAAGAATTAGCTTTGAGTTATTCCATCTGTGAACTTTTAATTTTGTCATAAAAACACAGAAGCCTGGCAGGGAACTCTTTCCAACTGGCTACATGTATCATCTTGTCTAAAAGCTGGTTAAGTAAGTGTGGCATTTAGAGTGAAATGAAAAAAAGCCTTCATTTATGGAGCTAGTTCACACGACGTGTTTGCCCACTTCTTTGACCATCTGTTTATGTTGACAACCACCGCCCCGCATTGTGCCAAAGCGCCCTTGGCTATTAAAAACAGTGTTTTGTGTGTGAATAGTGTGTGTGTCCTCACACATATATGTGTTTGGGGGGTGCCATTTTCTTGAGAAATGTCTTGTTAAAGGTTGCATATGATCCATGTGGAGATATTTCAGGTCAGTTGCTGTTCAGGAAACATCGCATTAAAAATGCTATAAGCCTACTCGCTCTCAAACATGTTCCCTGTCTCCCCAACATATTGAAACTTCTTTAAAAAGACAATAAATCCATTAGAGAGGTACCTGTTGCGCCTGGCTACCGTGATAATGATGTCATGTGTTGAAGTAGACTCCAAATATTAGCCTAGTAACTCTGAAGACAAATGCTTGAGAACGGCTCAGGAATCCGAAGCTGTTGACAAGATTCTTCTTGCCAACCGGAGTATCAGAGTTGACATTTAATTCATCAGATGAGAGAATCATCGCTCTCTCATATTTAACAGTGTACATAAAGACTCTGGGGGTAAGATGGCCTCCTGGGAGATGGAGAGCTCGAGAACTCTGGTCACGTGGAGTGTCAATCTGCCGCCATCTTTTCCCCTTTCTTTTCCTGCTTTGAACAACTATTTATTCAAGCCAAAACGAGTACTTTTTAAAAAAGCCATCAAAGACTTGTGGGGAAAGGAGGACGCATGTTCTTAGACGTGCCAGCATCGTAAACATAAGAGGTAAATAAGTCAAGTGAGATGGGTTTTGGTGAATGGCAATAAGAACAGAGGAGCCACAGGGCTTGCGAGGTGGTGGTGGGCGGTTGGATGCGGTAGACTGGGCTTCTATTCAGTGAGGGCTTGGCTGCTTCTACCCTCCAATCCCTGAACTGGCTGGACTGTCACATGAACAACCGCAGGGCTCTTAAACTCACTCGAGCTTCAGAATACATGGAAGACCCAAGCAGCAGAATGAATGCGGTGCAGTGTTTATACTCGAGAGACTCACAGGGAGGGAGGACATGTTTAGAAAAATTAGGTGTGTGATCTGTGGGCTGGTTTAATAAGTTGTCACAATCCTCTCAGGCCGGGTCGAATGCGTGTCCATTGTTTGACTCTAGTTTGTAATTTTTAAAAATTACACCTTAATACTTCATTATTGTGATAATCGCCCCTCTCCCTCATCTCCTGGTTTGGTTTGTCAGATTTTCAAGCAGGATTTTCTCCCACCGTGTTCCATGTTTTCCATCAACATTCTTCGGCTCCTACCTCAGAGCCCAGGTCTGGGCTGAATAACATTATTTCTGACAGCTATAAAGTGGGGCTAAAGACCATCCCAGTGAGCATGCGCAGTGCCAGGCTCACCCAGCCAGCTAGTTTTTGCACAGTGAGTGTTAATAGCTCCTCGCCACGGCCGGCTGCTGCCCAGGTCTGTTGTCGTTTATTTAATAACTCAGTTTGCAGGCCTTACGGGGAACTGCTGCATTTCCAATTATTCAAGACAAATAAGAAATTAAAAAGTGCCGCACAGAGACAAGTAGCGGTTTTTGTTCTCCTCAGTGACTAGGAAAAACTTTTCCTGGGGTTTAGGAGCTCTGCTTTTCAACTGTGTGTGTCTACTGATGGGATGCGATTTTACTTGGTGATCGCTGGAGAGGATCGGAAGTGTGTTTCTTTTTCTAACATCTAGTATTTAAAGTGCAGGCTGTGTAGGCTTTCAGCAAACGGGACTTGTTTCTTCTAATATTTCATGAGTACTTGTGAGAAGCGTTTTAACAGCAATGTCTTACTTTGAGAGGGGGTGGTTCGCTTTCACTTGTGTTGAGTTTTCTCACCTTTCTTTACACCTGCTTGTCTCCCTTCTGTTCATCTAAAGTGACACTGGGGACTCGGCCTTATTTTGAAGACTCTGTAGTGTCCTTGCTGGAACGGCCAGCTGTAAGCACAATGTCAACAGGTTATCTTCTTAAAGATTTGTGTGTATTTTATTCGTGTGCGGATGCCTGCGGACGTCAGCGCAGGGTGTCGGCTGGATTCACTGAAGTCGGATGTACACAGAGTTCCGAGCCACCCAAATGGATTCTGGGAACTGGATTCAAGTCCTCTCCAAAAGCAGCAAGTGCTCTCAACCTGTGGGCTTCTGTCTGAAGATGGTTCCTTTGCACTTACTCATCACAGTTCAGGTTGAAAACAGTTCACCATGTGACTATGGTGGCAACTTCATTGTTCCTATGGCTTACCTGACAGATTTTATTTTGCATAATAATCTTAAATGAACAAGTGAGAATATTGCTCACTATTACGATGGAAACAGTAGAAATAAACTATGAAGAAGTATAGATTTGCAAAGTGAGAGTCAAGGAAACTAACTGTGCCTTCATTTATTTTTTTCTAAATAAAGGTACTTCTGCACAAAAGAGATTTTGGATTACTCGAGAGCATGTCTGTATTTTGGAAAAGTTACCTTTGGGGAAGCAAAAGCTTCTAGTCACGTGTCATCTTTCCTAACCACAGATTCTTGCAACTCTGTGACTACGTCTTGTTTGTCAAGTGATCTCTCTCTCTCACCCTGGATTTTAAGCTGTTTGTGTTCCTATTTTCTTCTTCTCTAAGAAGTCCTCCAGACAGCCCTCTTCATCATTTCTGTAGTGTCCCCTTTGAGAGCATCTGTGCACAAGGTCATTGTGACAGTACAATCGGGAACATGGAAACACTCCTGTGGACAGTCTCATTTGTTGTGTGCCTGATTTCCTTTTCTTTTACCTAATTTGCCTAACTGATGGATTTTATTATGAGATTTCCACATGTGTGCCTTGCTTTTCCCCAAGTAGGCCCTTTCAGTTTTTCTGGGGTGTGTGTATGTGTGTAGTGTGTGTATGTGTGTGTGTGTGTGTGTGTGTGTGAGAGAGAGAGAGAGAGAGAGAGAGAGAGAGACAGAGAGAGACAGAGATAGAGACAGAGACAGAGACAAACTGATAGATAGAGGTGCAGAATGTCATATATTCTTGATTCATTTTCAGGACGAAAAGGAATGAGATGGGTAACTTAAAGAGAGCAAATTGCAGGAGGCCAAATATAGGAAGCAAATAAACTAAGAGCTCAGCAGTGTCTAATGGTTTGCTTTGAGTGGAGTCTTGGAAAGGAGAGAGCCTAAGAGAGGCTGACAACAAATGTGTCCAGCCAGCAACATCCTGGGGAAGAGACAAAGGAAGCAAAGATATAAATACAATTTATTCTTATTTGGCTTGAATGGGAGGAGAAATGACAGACACTAACAGAAGGAGGAAGTGGAGTAGTAAATGAGACATAAATGTGAATATGTGAATGGTGCCCTTCCAGGTTCCCTTGGTCCTCACTATGTCTGTCTTGTCCATTGTATGAAGAGACACCATCACTAAGGCAACTCTTATAAAGGACAACACTTATTTATTTATTTGTTTATTTATTTATTTATTTATTTGACAGTGTGAGAGATCTTTTATTTTATTTTGATTTCTTTACATTTATGTTTTTATTTTTAAGTTAATTATTAATTAACATTCCAGACATTGCCTCACTTCCATTTCCCCTTCCCATAGTTCTTCATTCCATTCTCCTTCCCCTTTGCCTCTGAGAGGGTACTCCCCCTCTCTGCCCCCATGTCCCCTGGGACATACCCATCCCTGGAGTCTCAAGTCTCTACAAGATTAGGTGCATACTCTGCAACTGAGGCCAGACAAGGCAGAAAGGACAGCATTTAATTGGGGCTGGCTTACAGGTTCAGAGGCTCAGTCCATTATCATCAAGGCAGGAAGCATGGTAGCGTCCAGGCAGACATGGTGCTGGAGGAGCTGAGAGTTCTACATCTTGTTCCAAAGACAAACAGAAGACTGCTGTCTTCCAGCCAGCTAGGAGGAGAGTCTCAAAGTTCACGCCCACAGTGGCACATGTCCTCCAACAAGGCCACACCTCCTAATGGTGGCACTCCCTGGACCAGGCACAGTCAAACCACCACAATGTCATTGTATATATGGGAGCCACTCTAAGCCACACCTTCTGCCCTGAGAGAATGGAGCTGCAAGCGAGCCACGTGTTTGTGTGCTATTCTGCTCCTCAGGGTCACAATGCTGTCTCCCCTCCTCAGGGTCACAATGCTGTCTCCCCTCCTCAGGGTCACAATGCTGTCTCTCCACCAGCTCCCTGGGATCGCCTCCCTCATAGCCTACCTTACTCCTTGACTAAAGACTTTCTATCCAGAGCAAGGAGTCGGCAGAAGGAGAACATTTCAAGATACAAAGGAGAGAAGACGTAATCCATGGGACCAGCTTCCTGAGTTGAAGGAGTCTAGATGAGAGTGAAGTGGCTGAAATCGAGGGTAGAAAAAGGTGGAAGTCTGCAGACCTCACGATAGTAATTTACAGAGAAACAAGAAGACGCTCTAAGCCATTACACAGAAAACACATAGAACGTCATCTGTCCTGTCCATCTGCTACAATTTCAGGGAAGCTCGGTTTCCAATGTGATGAGGACATCAACGGTAGTCCTCGGTGAATTTCAAAACTAAAGCACAAATTCCAGTGTTGGTCTGCAGAAGTTCTTATTATGGGACGTTTTCTAGAGGCATGAGACTTTGCAAACGTATTTTAAAACAAACACTTTTATTTGGCTTTGAGTATGCACTACTTAATAAAAATATTCCCACATAGGAAGAAACCTTAAAATTAAACTATGAAATGTAGAACGAGTATGGTATGGCATTTTAAAACATTGACCTGCTTTTCTTACTGCTTTCTTCTTACTGTTCTTTAACGTCCCAGACTAAACTGACATCGTCTTCAACTGGGTGGACTTCTGGCAGGAATTAGTGTGATTTATCATTCATTTAGCATTTCCCAATTCATTCGTCCATTCATTCACTCATCACGCATTCATTCACAACTGACTGGTAGTCATGTTGCGGTGCCCAGGGAGTCAGATATTGAAAGTAAGTGAAAGTAAATTGTAACTGTCTGCTAGAGGACTTTGGTAAGAGGAACTTCCACATAAAGAAATGATTTCAGGATGCCTGTGGTGAAGCATGCCTTGATCCCAGCTCTCGGGAGGCAGAGAAAGGTTGATCTTTGTGAGTTTGAGGCTAGCTTGGTACATATGGTGATTTCTAGGCCAGCCAGGGCTAGGTAGACGGATACTGCCAAAAGCAAAGAAGGAAGGAAGGAAGGAAGGAAGGAAGGAAGGAAGGAAGGAAGGAAGAAGGAAAGAAAAAAGAAAAAAGCAAATGTTACAAAAGTTACTCACTGCTCAATGAGAGTTGAGAATGGTTTCCTGAATGGTGTGTTGTTCAAGGTTTCAGGTGTGCCTTCCCGAGAAAATGTGTGATTCTGAGACCCTGAGCTGCAAAGTAGAGAGAAGAACAAAGCCTGAGGTTGAGAGGGAACTAAAGGACCATACTCTGAAGGTCCTCACTTAGGCTGTATTCTGGTGTAAGTAATGGGAAATCCTACTCTTGAAGTTTTTCTTTTACTTATCTGGCAATCTGGCTTGTTTATTTGATAATTTCCCAGTGTTGGTTTTAAGCACATTAAAATGTGACCTCATCTGATGTGTCTAATGATGCTTTGAAGTATTATTTTTAACCTAACTTTATTGATGAAGAAACTAGGATGTAGTTTTTTAGCTGCCCAGAGTTAGCCACAGGCTCAAGTGGGAGTGGTTTGTCTCAAGAGTATTCTAACCACTCAGTTTCTGCTTCTATAAAAAACAAACAAAGAAACAAAAAACCAACAAAAACAAACAAAAAAATCAAGGCACATAAGATGAAGGGGGATGGGAAGAATATGATCTTATCTAAATATTATCCATGTCCAAAGGTCAGCTCCATGAGAATGATACACTCCTGTTATTTACAATTAGAGATGGGATGAAATTAATTATAGCAGTGAGGTAACCAAGAATTTGGACTCTAACTACTAAAAACAGAACAATCATAGATGTAGAAATGGAATCTAGGTGCTAGATGAACCCAGCGAGCTCTCTCTCTCAGCCTGGTGCTCCGTGTGATTTTGATTGGAATGATTATTCTTTAAATGCCATCTATGTGTGTGATCTTTCTCAGCTTATAAAGTTGAAATTTTATAAGAGTTTAACATATGCTTTTATTCTAAATAAATGGGTTTTTTTTGGCATAGTAAGATCTAAGTAAGTCTAAATCTGGTAAGTCTAAATGCAAACATCAAAATTTTGAGGCTTTGTAGAAATATTTTCGTGATATCTGAATGGTAAGATAGTGTCATGCAACCCTGGAAGCCAGGACGATAATGAGAATTAGCAGGGTGACTAAAAATAATGCTATCCGCCATCCCAGTATTGTCTTCGTAACACACAAGAGAGGCAATCATATTTTAGTTTATAAGGCATTTACCAGTGTTTCTCTTTGCCTGTAAAATACACAATTATTTGTCACCACTGCACATGGTTTTCTCTCCCTTGCTGGCTTCATGACCCGGATTGGTTATATTCTTATTCTGTAGGTGTAAGCTTGGAGCTCGAATTTTCCATGAAACCCAGATAACTCCCCAGAAATCATTAATGATGACCCTGCCATTGTTTCCAGAACACTGTGTGGCTCTCTCCTAAGTGTTTGCTTCTATGGTGATGAATTAGGCTTTAATCTCTTCTAACTCAAAGGTTTAATTAGATGTACTGTATTCACTGGCTGGGGAAGATTTGAATTGAAAGTAGCAGTAAGGATCAGCGAGGACAGCCTACTCACTTTACCAGAAATAATTGAAAATTTGAGGAATGTGTCCAATTTATTATTTCTGATTAGTCATAGAGCTCACACCAGAACAGTTCCTGGGATCTGTGCTGTCTCCCTAGAATAGGTCACTGCCGTGTAGCACACAGAGGGGTCCCTCTACGTTTCTGTGAAACTGGAGGAGATGTGAGGCATTGTGTCAAAGGACAGTTGAGCATGCGAATCGAATTAAGGCCATTGGTTGGATAAAGTTAGCTTTGGTGACTCCAGATTATCTCCGCAGAACCGTATAATCAGAAGGTCCTTTAAATATGAACAAAGAAGGTAGAGAATGTCAGGAAGAGGAGACATCACTGCCTTTGAAAGTGAAAGGGGCCATGAACCAACGTGTGTACAGAACCTGGAAGCTGAAAGAGGAAAGAAGACAGACAGACTGACTTTATTCCCACATCTCCAGAAAGAACACCAACACTGATACCAGTCTAGTGAGGCCCATTCAGATCCAGTGTTCATACGGTAAGAGAGTGGACTCATGGTTGCTGGGCTACTAAATGCGCAATAATTGAATACAGTAGCAATGGGGATGGACACAAGTCCCTGGAATGACAGAACAAAGGCTATCCAAGAGGAATTTAAACAATGTGATTTCCCCATTGTTTATTTTAACAAAGTGTGTATATCTAGTTTTCACTACCTTTGGATTTAGTTCGATTTTTTTCCTTCTTTCATTTATTCTTCTAGTAAGTTACTTTTAATTATGTGGCACCATGGTGGATTGAGTTACACGCTCAGATGTTTTCACACTGTGTTCCCCTCCTCCACATGGGCTCATAAAGGCGAAGTGTTCTTTCTTATATTTTAAGTAACTTATGCCAGCTACATATGGGCAGAGCTGACCTGCGGTGGCTGAGCAAAGCTTATGAGAGGGGCTGGAGTGATTCTGCTTGCCCTCCTGTGGCTCTAGAAGTCCATTTGCTTTAAGTGCTTCCTGTGTCGTCTAGTACTTAGCATGGAACATTTGAAACAGTTCCTAGCATCCTCAGGCCCCGGGAACACTGCTTTACCATGCTAGGGCATTATTGAGTATGCGACAGCCTCTTTATAACAGAAGGTGACTCTTGGTCTTGTAAGCAAATGACCTACATACAGTTTTCTATGAACCTGACTAGAAGCAGATGTAGAAAAACAGAACTATTCAGGATGTAAGGGAGCATCAAGCAAAACTTCACACATAGCATAACACCGAAGGGAAGAAGAAAGGATGACTACCATTTCCATAGGATGATAAAGGGTGTGGGTGAGCAGGTGGAAATGGCAAGGGAATTTATTTTCACCGGAGGGTTCTAGTAGGGATGGGCTTAGCCACACTGGATTTGCCATTGGTTACTTTGTTCCCAGAAGCTACAAAGTAACACTTTTCGGCTACTTTCGCAAACAGTTAACAAGTCTAGTTTCCAGGATGAAGACCACAAGACTTGTGCCATACATCTTTGAGGAGCAAAAAAAAAAAAAGAAAAGAAAAGAGGGACAACTGTTTTTCGAAGGTTCCTCACAGTCTGGGTTAATTTTTCTCCCTCCAGCATGGGATGGGTCTCATCTTTATTTTTCTTCTGCATCAGAAAGCATCCCCCCAAATCCTGCTGCTTTTCTGAGATTATTTCCAGCTGAATTGTCCCTGGATTATTTGGATTGCCAACTGACATTAAGCAAACATATAAAACAATAACCAAGAAAGTTTGATAGGTTCTTAGGAACATGGCTACTGTCTGTAAATTTATGTCATAAGTGATGTTCAAAGTCATGGCTTCTTTCCCTTCCTATTTAGGTTATTGCTAAGGTCTGGAATATTCTACTGTACACTAGCCTTTGCTAGTCACTTTCTGCATTTCTTGTGAGATGGCTTAGTTCAGTACAATTTCTGGGACACACAACACACACACACACACACACACACACACACACTCACACAAATAAGTAATCCAATGTTATTTTGAACCTAGGGCTTTCAGCACATTAGAAAAGCCTATTGCCAGCCTGTTAGTCACTTTCATTAAGAATACTTCTACTAGTTTTATGAGAATTTCATATGTGTTTTACTCAAACTCATCTAACTTGGTGACATTTTCTTCTCAATCCAATCAAATGGTGCTGCCCCAATAGTCTTAGATGTGTGGCCTTCCACTGGAATGTGGTCGGCTTACTAGGGGCTATACCCTTAGAGACTTTTCCTCCCCCAGTAGCCAACAGATTCTGGGCTAGGGTTGGGACTTGGTGCACACTTTCCTTCTCTATGTAAAGATTTGATCTGGTTTGGAGTCACTCAGGTCTTGTGCGCTGTCCCAACGGTTATGAGTTCTCATGTGCAGCTGTTGTGCTGTGCCCAGAAAGTCTTTTCTTGTAGTCATCCTCTTCTCTGGCTCTTGTAATCTTTCTACCTACTCCTCTGCAATGATCCCTACGCCTCTGGAGAAAGAGGTTCAGTAAATGTATTCTATTTAGGACGGAGCATCCTACAGTCTCTTCTCTGTATTTTGTCCACTTGCAGATCTCTGTGTTAACCACCATTGACTATTAATAGAAGCTGATTTGATGACATCGAGGTATACATTATGGGTATAATGATAAGTCATTTAGAGTCAGTTTAATAATATATCTACTTGGTAGAATAATAAGTTCCCCCCTAGGACATAGGACGTGTCTATCTATTAGTTCTTGGACTGATAATGGGGCCAGGTGTGAGTTTCAACAATCTACTTAGAAAGTGGTTAATTACTCCCAAGTTGTCCACAACATCATTACAAGAGCCAGCATATGTTATCAAGCTAGAGATTGTGGTTCACAGGGGTCACAACTGAGCAAGACTGGTGATTACTTCTATGGTAGTTCTATAGACCCCTAAACATCACAGGTTAACAATTCCAAAAGAGATAACCCATTCCTGGCACCGGGATTTTTATTAGGTATTGCTGTCTAGAAGAAACGTTGTTACTCTGGTTACAGAGCAACTCTATTTTAAGTATTTGTATGTATATGTGTATATATACATGTATGTATGTTTGTGTGTATGTATGTGTGTATGAATTTTAAGTATTTGCATGTACATATTTGCTGCTCTATTTTAAGAGTATATATATACATATATATATATATATATACTCTTTTTTTCATCCTTCTGGTTTGATTTTTGTTTTGTTTTGTTTTTTTACTTTTTATTTGTTTGATTTTTTTGTTTCTGTTTTCCTTTTTGGTTTTAGCCATTCTGACTGAGATAAAGTGAAATTTCAAAGTGGTCTTACTTTGCACTTCTCTGACGGTGAAGGATGTTGAACATTTATGAAGTGTCCTTGTGTTAGTCCCTTTCTAGATGCACACTTTTGGCTACAAGAAAAGAGAGGGTGTTCAGAATACGTTCCTTCCAGGGATAGCAGTGACCATTTCCAGGTCAGCCTAGGTCAGCAGCACCCTTCCCCAGTACATTAGCTATGTGTCACGATTCAGTGGCGTTTACACTTATCCAAGAAGAACAGGTTGGGAACTCTGGAAACATTGGTAAGTATTGTGATGTATGTTGAACATCACCTATTATATATGGCATTTCTATCTTAACTCACATGCAATGTATTTTTATTCCCTAGAATAGTTCATATTAGACCAAGGAGATAGCTCTGTGAGTAAAATGGCTGCTGTGCACACATGAAGACCTGAGCTAGGATCCCCTGAATGCACGTAAAAGCTGCTGGTGATGTCACACGTGGTGCTGGGAAGCTGAAATGGGCAATTCCTAGGGACTTGCCTGCACGGCCTAGCTAACTCAGCAAGCTCTGAATTCAGTGAGAGACCCCGTCTCAAAGAACAAGATGGGGAAGGAATTGGGGAAGAGATCCTGGTGTCAACATTTGGCCTCCGCACAAGCCCTCACAGGTGAATATAGCAACACACACACACACACACACACACACACACATGTTTACATCCACATAAACCAATTGTATACAACCTGCGGGAAAACATGCTTATTCTCTCTCTAGGTAAAATGCCGTGCGATCTGGGCGTAAACGGTGTTGAGGATGTTGATGATACGTCATCTGCAAGTGTGACTAATATGATCTCATATTTAAATGGTTCACAAATAAATACCACGGTTGGATTTAGACACCAGATGTCAAGCCGCAGATACAGTTGCTCGCCTCCCTGTCACTGGTCGCCAGGAAGAAACAGATGGTTAAAAAGATACGCAACCGAGGCAAGGCATGGAAATAGGAAACCATGGAGCAGAAATTCTGCCATTTAAGTAACAGTAATTTTCTAGTCTGGAAAACCTGGCTGTTTATACCTCTACTTATGCACTTAGGCAGTTTAAATGTGAAACATGGCAAAAATAGCCCGGGCAAGGCTGGGAACTTGCGAATTTTGCAATGCATAATCGCACCCCAACAATCTCCCAGGCAGACGCACAGCAGTAAAAAAGTAAACACTTGCATGCAGTCGAACACAATTACAGGCTGCTTAGTGCCTAAGCTCATTACGGCTTCAGGAGGGGCTCTGTGAACTTGTGCTCTAACTAGTAGGTCAGGCAAAAAATGCAAATCAGGACTAAATTTGAAAGCAAGCGACAGAAAACCCAGATACGATTCAGACTAGGAGTCTATAATTTGGCTTTTTTTTTTTTTCCTTAAAAATAAGCCTTAGCAAGAATCAGCCTCATTACAATAATGGCTTGTTTATTCTGCACAACTTGTTTGCAATTACGGACCCTTTTTTAAAAGCTGTTTTTTTTTTTAACAGGAAATAAGAGCAGGGAGAGAGAGAGAGAGAGAGAGAGAGAGAGAGAGAGAGAGAGAGAGAGAGAGAGAGAGAGAGAGAGAGAGAGAGAACACGTGACTGGGCTTTGTGGTTGGTCAGTTGCTATAATTAATGCTGCAGGTGCATATGCGTATTACAAAAGATATATATGCCTTCACTTGGACCGAGTAAGCTTGCATTCCTGTCATTGGAATTGAAAATCCCAACCAGTCTATTATTCTCAAGAAATCATTATAATAGAATTTTTAATGAAGGCGTCTTCGGGGCTTTGTTCCTGGTGTTTCCATAGGCTCGGGTCTTCTGCCTCTTTTATGGTCAGGTGACCATGAAGTGAGGAACTACGGCTGTTACAGGGCAATGTCGCCGCTGCTGCTTAATTTACAGCCGGGACACAGTTTACCGCTGACGTGCTTCTCATTCATTCTTCTAATATTTATGGGGAAAGCTACATGAGGGAGGCATAGGTTCGGTTAAGGATGCTGGATTAGGTGAGTTCGAATCTTTTACTGGATGTGCAACTTTGGGTCTCAGTGCCTCAGTTTCCCCCTTTTTAAAGCAAGGAAAATTTGCCTGAGTGTGTGGCCCATGACTGTCACACCATCACGTGGGTGGCCGTTGCAGCAGGATTACCAGTAGTTAGAGGACCGGCTTAGATTTGTCCTGAGTTCTAGGCTAGAGCGAGACTCTGGTGATGCTTCCCTTACAAAAGAATAATTTTGCTAGTGGGGCATAGATATTGTGAAATTTAAATAAGTCAGGCATTTCAAGAGCTCAGGACTCTCCTTACACATATTACTATGCCGTCTGCTATTATCATCTGGTGCCTCTTGCAGACACAGAGCTGAGAAAGCCTTGGTCCCTTCACTCATAAACCACAAGCTCTGGAGAAAAGGTAAGGCAATTAATCATTTACTTAATCACACTTTTGAAAAGCATAAAAGGGAGGAACAGAAGGGAACGTATTCTGGGGTACAGGAACTTGCCTTTCTCTGGACACTGTTGGGCCTTACAGAAGGGGTTGGTGTTATGTGAGGATGGATAGGTGTTACTTAGGAGAGGAAGCATCAGGGGAGTGTGGAGAAAGTTGTGCAGAGAACTCAGAGAACTTGTAGCAGGGAGCAACAGCGGCCCCCGCCCTGTGTGTTTTCTTTTCTTTTCTTTTTTAGAATTATTTATTTTATGTATGTGAGTCCACTGTAGCTATCTTCAGACACACCGGAAGAGGGCATCAGATCCCGTTACATGGTTTCCTTGTCATTGGTTGGTGTTCTTCTTTCACTTAGACTCCTAGGTCCTTTGTAAACCTTTCTCCAGGAGGCTCAGGGCACTGTCCTTGGCTTTACAATGCTGTGTGTCTGTTTTCTGTCTAGTTCCCAACTGGGCTGTTTTCTGGACATCAACTAAATATCACAACTGAAAACCATGTTAATAAAGGTGTCACTTGCTATGCACGCACACAGAATACATGAGTATTTATGTACAGTTTTATAGAAGTATATAAGAAAAATTGGCATCACACTCTATGTAGAATTTCTCTTTATTTTACTTACCATGATATTTTTTTTCTGTGTATGAGCATACATATGTGAGTACATTCCTGTGTCTAGAGATCTAAGGACAACTTCAAGTGTTCCTTGGAAGCCATCTTGACTTTTCCACAGGATCTCTCACTGGCTTGGAGCTGGTCACGTTGACTAAGCTGGTTGGCTGGCCATCGGTCCCCAGTGAGCCTCTTGTTTCAGCCTTCCCAGTGCTGAAATTACAAGCAAACACTGCACCCAGCTTTTCCACATTGGGTTTGCACTCTGCAACGCGGGCACATGACAAACACTTCACTGGTTGAACCACCTCCCCTGCCCCTCCAGATGCTCTGTTAGCCTTTTCTTCTGTTGGTGTTCTTTAAACATCAATTTTAAATCACTTAAAAATACAATGCACAGCTGCTCCTTCATTTGTTCAACACGTAGATTGCTCGCAGGGTTTTATATTATAATAATGTCATAAGGTGTCGTTAAGGGGATCTCCCTGTTCAGTTCATAGGAACAGTGCTGCTCTAACAAGGACTTACTCATTTCTTCTGAAAGTTGTTTATAGATGGGCCAAAGCCACTCTACAGAATTAGCAGGCCAAGATTACCAGGAGTTAAAGAGACGTGGATCTCAGTAAATTTCAACAGTGCTCAGTATTACTACTAAAACATGGGATTTGCTTCAATTTACATGAAATATTAATGCTTGCTCTACAGATATTTATGTAGCTTTTTTCATGAATCATCTGATCTTGCCTTCTGCTTTTCCCTTCCTTCCTCTTTCTTTCTCTCTTTTTCCTTCCTCTCTTTCTTTCCTTTCTTTCTTTTTCTTTCTTTCTTTCCTGTAGTATGATACTGAAATTGCCCACAGTAATTTCCTATGCCCTCTTTTTCTATTAGAGGTTAGTCATCCTCCCAGACAATACCATGTGGCAGATTTTTTTCTTTTCTTTTTTGGGGGGGTGGTTCATTTTATCTTTGTTTGTGTTGTTTAATGTTTGAGGCTGTACATTTAAAAAATATATTTACTTTTATCCCTAGGTATGTGTGCGAACCTGTGTTTCTCTACATGTGTGCAGCACCCACAGATGCTAGAAGAGGGGTTTGGAGCCAGAGTTGCAGGTGTGGTTGTAAGCCATCTGGTATGGGTTCTGGGGACTACGTCAGAGTCCTGCAGAGCAGCAGAACATGCTCTAAAGTGGTGAGCCATCTCTCCAGCCCCAACACTGTAAATCTTATGTGTCCGAATCTCCGGCAATTTTGTTTACTCCCATTTATTTTTGTGGTTGCGTCTCGTCGCGTCTATTACTTGATCCTGTAAGTATTACCATTAACTGTTTCACGTGGCTCTTTTCTTCCTCTACTGCCTCACTCCCATACACATGTCCAAATTTGTGGACATAGAATTTTAAAAAGTCACCTTCAACATGTCTATTGAGTTACTTAGACATGTCTGCAACGTTGCAGGACTATCCAAGTCCTTACTTCAGCCTGTGGTCTCCTGTTTAACACAGCTGCTCTCGCTGCATTTGTCAGTAGGGGTGCACTGGTAGCGGTGTAGGTCAGTAGTGGGAAGGGAGGGCTGTAGGTATAAGGTCCTGGGTTTCGTTCTGAGTGCCCTGATCCATAAATAAAGATAAAAAGCCCGAATGTGTCCTGAGATGCGTAAGCAGTGTTTACCCTTCCCTGCGCTTTATACCGTTGCTCTTAATTGAACTTCAGGTCTCTGGTTTTTATGTGAACATAAAATGGAATTCATCTTTGGAAACTCTTTTTAGTGGCCATTATGAGAGTGTACACAGAGTGAATACTCCAAGATTAAGGGGTGGCCAGTAAATAACAGGACCTGTTTATATGTCTTCAGGAAGTCTTGTAATTTAGGGCTGTCAATGCCCATGTATTAGGTGTTATGTGTTTCACTACAGTGCCACCCTTAAAATAATTCAAAGCCGCGGAGCATTTCGATGGCCATTTAAGTTTCTGTCCCAGCCACATAATCGCCTGCTACACTATTTAATGTAGCATTCTCATTAGCTAAGTCAAGTAACAAACAATGTCTCTATTTTACCACAGTGGTCTTGTGAGACATACACAAACACACACACACACACAGACACACACACACACACACACACACAGTCTAGATAGGCAGGTTATATAACTGTGCATGTATAAGTTTTAAGCTAAATTTATTGCTACAGGTTTATAAAGTGGTATTTGAACATGCATTTGTAGCACTTTAAAACATAGAATTATTAATATGTCAGCAACAGTAGCACTCTCATTTTGGATCTTGTTTTGAGAATTATCTTCAAATGAGTATATAAGCTATGGGGAAACTAGAAAAGGCTTAATAAGGAGAGAAATAATCACCCCAACTGCAGGTAATCTCTCTGATTATTGGACAACTGAAGGCGATTCCTTAATATTTGATTACGTAATGAAAATTTGATTCTGGAAGTATATGTATTCCAAACCCCAATAGTATTCAGAGCACTCATGAAAACATACATGCATGCATGTGCACACATGTACACGAACATACTGCATGCATGTACACACATGTACATATCCTCCCAAAGTGTCACACATGGCTTAGGAATCTTTTTTTTTAAGAAGTAAAGTCTCCATTTGTAGGCTGGCCTGGAAAAAGCTCTGTAGCACAGGCTACCCTCAAACTTGTAGCCTCGCCACCTTTTCCTCCTAAGTGTTAGGATCCCATGTGTGGTCACCACTCCTGGTCTGGAGAAGCTTTTGAGAAAATGCCAAAGAAATGTCTTACCAAGTGTAACTGTGCACACCGTGTCTTTTAGAGTTGGGGTTTGGTTATAAGTTTGTTCCTAGTCTACTTGTGGTCAACAGAGAGAAAAAGAATAAATTGAATCTACAAGATGCACGCAGTCCCCAGGATAAAAAGAATTTGAGGCTTTCTTGTTGTTTTTAAAGAGGAGCCCATGATTGGGCTTAACCTGCTTTTCTCCCCATGATTCTAGAGGCAGATGCCAGAAGAGAGCCCACTAGAAACGTCTATATTGAAAATAATCTGTAAAATATGCACAGAATACACAAATAAACTGGGGAAGCGTTTGAAGTAAGTTGTAACATTCAGATGGTTAATAGCTTTCAGGAAGTTCAATGACAGAAAAGTCAAATCTCTCTAGCCGCAGAAGAGACAAGGCAACTAAACAGGCAATTCCCCAGGGAGGAGAGACAAAAAACGAACTTTGTTCTCTTTAGAAGTTGTGAGAATGCAAATTGTTCCAGCAACTAGAAGTCCGTTTTCGCACAGCACAACAAATGTTCATAAATGAAAACAGTCATCTTTTGTGAGGGTTCATAAAGGCTTGGCCGAGTCAGAGCTGGGGGCAGCATGCAGTGAGTTGTATTCTGAAGGACGTTTCAACAATATGCAATACCACAGTAACAGTAAATCCACTCATTGTCCCTCTACTAGAAAGACAGTGTTCAGAAACAATTTAAGAACTGGTCAGAGACTTCATAGATACAAATCTCTCTCTCTCTCTCTCTCTCTCTCTCTCTCTATATATATATATATATATATATATATATATATATATATATATCACAACAAAATTGTTCACAATATGAAAATTCAACCATATTCAATAAAAGTTTTATTTTAATAAACACTAATAGCTAATATAACCAAATGACACCAAGGTATAGACATACTTTTCTCAGCATAGCAATGTGTATATGATATGGCTAGAGAAAAATCTAAAGAAAAGCTAGAAAAGTCTAGAGAAAAGGTAAAGATTATTCTGCACCTCCTGTCCCGGGTTGAGTCCTAATGCCTCACCATGGTGAGACTGTATCCTCCCAGGTGACCACTCTGGATGACAGGACTGGAAGGAGGTAATTGAGGTTAAATGGGGTCAAAGTGGTCACTTTCTGATCCCAAAGAACTGCTGTCACTTTAAGACAGGAGGAACCACTAGAGAAGACTGCATGGCTATGAACAGAGAGGAAAGACCCACCCAAGGACAGAAGAGAGGCCTCAGCCAGAAACTAAGCCAGCCTTGGGTTTCCAGATTCCAGAGCTATTATTCAGGCTGCCCGGCGTGTAGTGTCGTGTTAAGTCAGCTAGAGTGGCTAATAAGCCTAATGTATTTGTGTAATTGACCAAGAACCACATTTCAAAGGGTTATCACCGTAGTGACCAGGGATGGTGGGAATAGGGAACTTTCTTGTAACTGCTCTCTTCTCTTCTCTTACCACCTGCTGAAAGCCAGCCTCAGTCATTTCTGGGTTCTCCAAAATGGGAGGACTGGATTGGCACAAAACATGAAGTCCCAGGCGATGATGCAAGCTGATACAGGTGACTCGTTGCTGTTCTGAAACTGCTTGGAGACAGCCTTCAGGTTTGTCTTATTTCCCTCTGAGTTCATCTCGGTCTCTTATCAGTTACATACTTCCTTATTACACAATATCACCCAATCGAAAGCCTTTTCATTACTTCCCTCAAACCCATTAATTATCCTGAAAAGCCCCACATAACTATGCCACCAAAAAGACACAATGCACACACACAGTCACAGCTCAGTGTCTGCCAGAGCAAGTTATACATTAACCTTTAACTCTCAGGAAAACCTCCAATCACAGGGCATAAACTTGTGGTTACAGAATTAGCAAGAAAGGTCAGAAAGGTGTTGAGAAATGTTAATGTTTCTGTCTAAGTTAGCAAAGACTCTTTATTAAGCTCATCCAAATATTTATTTCTACAGTACTTCTCAAACTTTTCTCCCTATGCAATAATAACTCCTCTTGCAACTTCCCCCAAGGTTCATTCACTAGCCTGATTTCTATCTCTTAAAACTTCTACCCTAATTTCCTTAGGCAGGCGATGCCAGGGAGTCAAATCGGTATGTCCCAATCTTGCCAGGAAGGTCAGTTTAGTAATCCAATGGTCCCCTTATGGGGTCCAAAGTCTTCTATCCATCCTTTATCTTTTCCATAATACATATATATTCCAGTTTTCCCGAATAATATTTCTGGATCAAGGCTTCTATTATTAGGGATCTCCCCTCCTGGGTGCTCTCACCACTGCTCACTAATCCAGTAGACCCAGCTATTTCTCCCCTCTCTCTTGTCCCTTGTATTTTATATGGCTGTCTCCATCCTTAGTGACCCAGGCCCAGTGTTCCTTTTCCTTGCTGTCTTCAATTCTCCTAACTACTAAAACTTCAGGTTTCTCAAAAACATTTCCTGCTTCAAACGTTTCCCGGTACAACTCAATCATCATGAGTTGGCTAAGATTTCCCGGATTACAAATGAGGCAGTCAGCCTCCTCCAGAACCCCTTGTCCCATTACACCTGTGTTGGCTGCTTGAATGGTCAGAGTCAGAGTTTGTTCCTAGTAGACATCAAAGCCATTTCCTTTCCTTCCCTGGTAATAGCCTCAATCCCTCTCCCAGAAACTTTTACCAAAACCATATTTGGGGACAAATATGGTACAGACAAAGGTAAGGCAGACAAACAGACAAGAAAGAACAATGCCATCTGTATACTAGACAGTCAGAGACGCATTATTCAGCCTGAGGTGCTCCTGCAGCTGAAACTGTGTCTGCAGCCAGGCTCGCGACCATGTCAGACCTGACAACCATTTTCTATTTTTGTTTACAATAGCTTTTATTATTGTATGGAGGAAAAAGTTTTATCACATCTATTTAAAAAATGAAATAAAACAAAACAAACAAATGAAACCAAAAGAATGATTTCTTTCTTTCTTTCTCTTCCTTCCTTCCTTCCTTCCTTTCCTCCTCCTCCTCCTCCTCTCCCTCTCCCTCCTCCTCCTCCTCTTCCTCCTCCTCCTCTTCCTCCTCCTCCTCTTCCTCCTCCTCCTCCTCCTCTTCTTCTTCTTCTTCTTCTTCTTCTTCTTCTTCCTCCTTCTTCTTCTTCTGCCTCTTCTTCTTCTTCTTCTTCTTCTTCTTTTTTTTTTTAGCCAGGGTTAATGATGCCTTGAGCATCCTCTGTAATACCATTTTGAGTTTTCTATGCCTGACTGTTAATGAACTTTAATGTAAGCTGGCTTCACACATGCAAGTGTCATTCCTATCCCCTTGAAAGCACTGACAAACATGAGACTATGACTTGCAGGCAGGGCATATTAGCACAGTGTGAACTCAGAAGAACCACAGGGTCTGGGTAAAGGCAAACCTCATTAATTATTACTAGGATTTGTACCAGAATGATAGAAGTCAAGGTGATTGACTTTGGAACCAGATGGCCTGGACTTCATTCCCGCTTGTTCTCTCCATCAATGGGGTCATTTCCGGAGGAGCATTTAAACCCTCTGGATCTCCATTTCCTCATCTGAGAAACCATATGATAATACAAAATATAGACATTCTCCTAAGGTGAGTGTAAACATTGTGAAAACACAGAGCAATGGCCACTGGACTAAGTTCTTGTGTAATTAGCACTTCCAGAGTTTAAGTTATAAACAGCATGGCTTGCTAGGAAGGGCATTTGGTGGAGAGATTCTGAGTGGCTGAAAGAAGCAGAGGTGAATGGTTTTCATCTCCATGTGAGGCTTTAGCCTACAAATGAGCTGAGTTGAAACTCTCTGAATTAAACTTGTTCTGGAATAGATGCTCATTAAGCATCTATAAAGGAGAAGCTAAGTACAAGTGGTGGTTCTAAACTTGCAGGGAGAAAGAAAGAAAGAAACAAACAAAGAAACAAAGAAACAAAGAAACAAAGTAAGTTAGTTCTCAAGTGGGCTAGGCAGCTTTTTGTTACTATAAAAATACCTGAGACAATAAACTTATTAATAGGTTTATTTCGCATTTATCAGCAAGTCTGGGCTTTGTTGATTTGGAGCCTGTGGAGGAGACGCACACTGTGGAGGGAAGGCATGAAGAAGCATCCTGGTCTCACAGTGAACTTACGGCCCCCTTCAGGAACATTCCATAGCATTGGTTACACTGTAGCCCTTGATTGTGTTCCTAAATGGGCCTCAACGATAGATTTATAACTTAGTATTTTATATCTAAGGTAATTTAGTTATGCATAATTTGCATGAGTACTTTGACTCCATAAAATTAACCTTTCTTGTAGAAATTCTTTCCAGATCGTGGTATTAGATACAAGTATATAAACATACTTATTTGGGTTTTATTTAACAATAACAATAAGCCCCACCCCAATATGCAGGTCAGATCTTTAGTGACTGTACAAATTCAGTATTGCTGCTGATAAATACCCTTTATACAGCATCATGGCTAAGCTTGTATAAATTTTGTCTGATAATAGCATTGAGGTTTATATACTAAACCTACTTCTCTTGTACCCCAAAGGGGAAGGCTTGTGAGAAATTTGTGGGTTGGGCAGTTTCTTTTTGAAAATATTGGATACATGACATCTTTTCATGAATATATTTCTCAAGTCTCAACAGCACCAAGTGGCCTAAGTGAGTTAAGAACACTCCCCCAAACCTTACATTAATATCAGGATGCAATTTAGACACCAGGGAGATTGAGCTCAATCTGTACGGGATGAATAATGGAAGCGTTTGAAGGGGTCATAGATCTTACTAAATGATTGCTTCCTTATAAATTCCCAAACAAGAAATCTTCACTGAGAAATGCTGTAGGATAGCTGCCATTTGTCACTGGGATCATGCATGCTTAATCACCTGCATTTCCGGGCCAGTAAAGGCTACTCATTCTATTGTGGAGGCCTGGGATAGTTAATACAGCCATTGAAAACCCAGCGCAGTTCCCCAGTGTACTTAAGCACTGGGAAGGAATTCCACTATTGTGTTCTAAGTCAATAGGTCCCTATTGTCTTGATCGACTCCAATAAAAGTGAATTTATTGCTAGGAGAAGTAGGATTTCAAAAAGCAATGGTTTACTTCTTATTTAAGTTTAACATCCTTGGAATTAATCTTTAAGTTAGAAGTTTTTTTAATATCAGATACCTTGTAATGGAACCTGCAGGAACTGAATTCAGATTACCTTTGTCAAACTGTAATGTTATGAATGAAAACTTACCTCCTATTTACAGCAAAAAGAAAATAATAGAAGAGGATCTAACCGAAGGAAGGGGATAATGCCTCTCTCCAGGACCCTCTCAGGTGCTCTCTTCTCCATGAGCATCTTAAGATGTCTAGCATCAGAGGCTGCAGAACTGGCAAGTGGGGAGACAGGTGCGAAGGCAGATATACTATGGCCAGTTCCTGGCCTTTCAGTCACCTCAGTTCCTCTCTCCAAAGCCCCTTTCTGTTATCTGCATTACGGCAGGAGTTTGGTACTCCCACTCACAGCCCGGGGAGGGTTCAGGGACACGGAGGCTGCCCAGAGCGTTTTGTGTGGTGACCTGTACACAGTAACTACGACACACGTTTGTTTGCAGCCCGTTTACCTGACACCATACAAGATTTTTCTCATTTCAACGTCTATACAGCTATCATATTCTACTACATGAAGAGTGCTTTATCATTCTTTAACCTTCTGAATGTACTGGCTGTCAGTACAGAGACAGGATACTCTCTGGAAGGCCAGTATAAGATATAAAAATTAGAGAAGGACCTCTTTCCCGTGCAGGCACTGTGAAAGAATAGATATTTTCTGGAGCCGAAGAAGTGTGTTCTAATAAAGGCAGGCAGCAGATGAAAAGAATTTATAATAGCTAAATTCCATATATTCTTGTTTCTGCTTGATAATCTGTCTTTCGTGAGTATGTAAATTTTTTTTCACAGTAGTTATTCCCAGCTGCATCTGTGTGCTGCAGAAAGAAAGAGCATATGGATTATATGCCGTGTATATATACATATAGGAATGCTGGCAGGGGGTGTGTGGATTCACATGCATACACATGCACATGCTTTCCATATCAGTCTATGCATGTCTATATGTAGAGGGAGAAATATATATGTATAGATACATATTCCTTCTGCTCTTTTCATTGTGTTACACATGTCAGAAGCAGGAAGAGCTCTGTTCCCCTCCCTGCTCCCCACCCCCCACAAGCTGGAGGGCCAGAAGGTGGGGCGGTACCTCGGGATAATGTCGGCAGAAGGCAAAGGGAGCAGACAGCTGGCAAGCTCTGTCCCAATATGCTTCCCTGAAAGAGGCGAGGAAATTGGAGAAGATGCGATGCCTGAATGGCTCACTTTGCAGAAAAACAGAAGCAGCTAGGTAAAATTCCTTAGAATGCCATCCTTTCTAAACGCATCTAGAATTGAGGACAGGCATCATCGCAATTCCGTAGGCTCCCCCAAGGTGCGTTTGTCAACACTTTATCTTGGAAGGGGTTCTAGAAAGCAAAGTCAACCTTTATGACCTCTCGATAGCTGTCCTCATAAACGGGAAACTGCCAAATGCCAGGTGTCTCCTTGGAGTTTTCTAGAACAAAAAATGTACAACGAGACCTCTGCTTTCAAATACGGGAAGTATAAGAATTTCTGGATAGCAGTTGTCCCATAAGGAGCTCTACAACTTAAGCCTGTTAAATGAAACATTTTCAAAATGCCTACTTGTCATCTGAAACAATTTTTCTTTGCTAATTTCATACTTTCTTAAAGACGCGGGGGTCATCACTAAAAAGAATTATCAGCAAGTCAAATCACAGAGCTCCTAAGGGCTGCTGGGATATGTGGGACTGCGTCTGTGGGCCACTGGAATGAGTGTGACTGCTTCCTGTAGGCCATTGGAATGTGTGGGACTGTTTCTTGTGGAACACTGGAATGGATCAGACTGTTTTTCTGTGGCCCATTGGAAAGATCAGGACTGTTTCCTGTGGGCCACTGGGGTGTGTGGTCTGATTCCGGTGAGCACTTGGGATGTGTCTGACTGCTTCCTGTGGACTTCTGGGATGTATCTGTTTCCTGTGGGCAGCTGAGACATGTAGCCTGGTCCCAGTTCCCTAAAACTTCTTTTCTTCTTTTGTTCCGTGACATTATTTCTCCCAAGGTCTATTTGGCTTCTTTTAAGTCATATGTCAGTTGAGTTCTTTAGCCTAATCGTGGTGCTGTTACAAAGGTAGGGAATAATCTCCGGGAGAGGACCCCTGGTTCTCCTTGCTAAGGCCTCGTTCTGCACAGTGTAATAGCTTCCTCGGTTGCTTGCTTCCTGGATTGTCAGCAATGAGGCCAATGAAATGCTGAATTCTGAACAAGAAAGAAGTATCTTTCTTGACTATTATTGTTGTTTTGGGGTGCTTGAGTTTTGTCCCTGAACCTCAGTTTTCTTATAATTTGGTATGTGTGTTCGAGCATGGTTATGGGAGCACACTTGTGGATGCCGAAGGACAACTTTGGATATCATTCGGCAGGCGCCATCTGCCTTGTTTTGTGAGACATGTAAATAAAGATGTAATGTACTCTATATGTATGTGTAATAAATATGCATATCTTATATGTATTTACATATAATTATATATGAAATAGATAACTTATTTTACAAATTTACAAGTGTAGGATTCATATTGTGCTTTTATTTATTGAGATTTGTGTATGTATGAGTATGTGTGTGTGCATGCATGCTTATGGGGAAGTATGAATACATGTGTGTGTGTGTGTGTGTGTGTGTGTGTGTGTGTGTGTGTGTGTGCGTGCTCATGGGGGCCAGTGTTGGGTATCATCTATCTTGGGTTTTTTTGCAACAGGGTTTCTTCCTAGGCTGGCTGATTGCCAGTGACCCCAGGTGTACGCCTATGTCTGCCTCTGCCTCTCCACCATTAGGATTACAAGTTAATACAACGATGCCTGGATATTTTTTAATGTAGGTTCTGGAGATGAAACTCTGGTCCTCATGGACATGACAACCCACTTTACAGACTGAACTATTTCCCCAGCCTCCTGATTTTATTTCTATAATAAAATAGCAGAGATAAATACAAGGAGTAGTCTGTGAACTCCTTGGGACACAGACCATTTCACATTCATCTTGTTCTTCAAAAATCCCCAAACAATGCCCCCCATATAAAACAGACACTACTTACATGTTGAGTCCAGGGTATTAAGACACAGAGTAGTTAATCCTGCCAGAGTTACAGTGATGTGCTCAGATATCCAGCAGAGCAACCTCAGCAGAAGAAGCTTGCACTCATCGGCCAGGCGGGAGTGGTAATGGAGTTAAGAGTGTTGGGAGCTAGTCAGTTGCTACCTGCTGGAGATGGTCACATCCGGGTGTATTAGTCAGGGTCTCTAGAGTAACAAAACTTATATAACACATCTCTATGTATAGAAAGGGATTTAGTAGAGTGACTTACAGGCTAAGGTCCAGCTAATCCAACTATGGCTGCCTATGAACTGAAAGTCCAAGATTCTAGTAGTTGTTCAGTCCATGAGGTGCCAATTCCAATGAAGGGACGGACTTGCTAACAAGGCAAGAAGGAGCAAGCAGGCAAAGAGCAAAAGCTCCCTTCTTCCATGAACAGGCATAGGCTTCCAGCAGTGTGGCCCAGGTTAGAGGTGTGTCTTCCCATCTCAAAATCCAGAAAAAGGTGTGTCTTTTTTCCCCCCAAGATCAGAAGATCTGGATTAAAGGTGTGTCTTCCTCTGTCAAAGATCTGAATTAGAAATGGATCTTCCTACTTCAAATTAAACAAACAAACCGAAAAAAATCCCTCACAGGTGTGCCCTCCAATTTTGGATTTTAGTTCATTCTAGATGCAGTCAAGTTGACCACCAAGAATAACCATCACACCAGGCAAATATGTGTGAGCAAAAATGACCCCACATACGGCACCCCATTGATTTGTTTCCTGTGGGGTATGGGTCACTAACACTATGGCTTGGGGGTAAAATAGTTTCACTGCCATTTTGATTTGACTTGCAGATTTATATTTGCAAAAGACATTTTATAAAATTGGCAACAATCTGAATCAGTCGTGCGAACTATGGGAAGGAAAGAAAGCCTTTGTTCTGTATTTTATGTGGCTTCCTTGTATCTTCCAGAATTCCACAGGATGGAAATATAGTTGCGACATTAATTATTCTTACAGCTGATGTGCTAACATGCATGTGGTCAAGGAACCACTTGTCTGCTTGTCTTTCTAACTTCTACTTCATGTTGGTTTGGAATTCAGTTAGGGTCAGAACTTCGAATCCCCATCATGCCTCATCTCATTCACTCATCGATTTGCCTAGCCCTAAGTCCCTCCTAGTTCTCAGACTTGCCTAATGCCTCCTTTCGGAAGCAGAAGCCATTGATGTCTCTGCTTTGGAGGGCCCAGTCTGAACACACAGACCGGCTGCCCCTGAAAGGTGACTTACTGGAGCTGGCTCTCTGAGTTAACTGTGATATTTTCAGGAAATCACTGTAGTCTGGTTGGTAAATGGTTTTAAATCAACCAGGGTAGAATTATTTCTACCAGTGCATGGAATAAGGAAGTTCTCGCAAATGCTCCTTCCGTAACCCAATGGTTGAACATTTGAGGTGAATAATCTGCAGACAGAAGTGCAGAAGTCAAACCAGGGCCGTGTGCACTGCAGACTTAAGGATCTGCCTCACCATTCAGCCACATCTCCAGCCAGTGGTTGAACATTTAGCCACTGGTTATAAGTGACGCTGGATTTATGGAAAGGGCTTCCTTCTCACCAGCTTTCTGCGTGTGTGCAAGGACGTTCACCTTTACTTCTGGAGGAAAGTGGGAAGAATCCTCCTCAGTGTTGACAACAGATGTGAATGCATCGGAAGCAACTGGTAGAACTTAGATGACACCCTCATTCTTATGTGTGCTCCCGGTTTCCTGCTGCTGTCTATGAATAGGTAACATGTAGCAAAGCTAATGACCGAAGTTCAGGTCTCAGCACCCAAGTGCTCACAACCATTTTAACTCTAGCTCGGGGGGTTCCAACTCACTCTTCTGGATCTCTATGAGTTTTTGCACTCAAGTGCCCATACACACATCAACCTTTAAAATATGTTACAGGCTAATGAATATAATGCTTACCAAGTACCTCACTAATTCATTCACATTTGCTTCTCAGATCATGACTCAGTCAAATGGGGACTAGTATACCTCACTTTACAAATGAGGGAACTCGGGCTGAGAAACAGTGAGTGACTTCTGGTTCATGTTGGCACGGAATCTGGATGGCCTTGGACTGACTCAGATTTCTTTCTTGAGAACAATTTAATGCAGGAATGCAGCCACCATAGTTACTGCAGACTCAACAAGAACAACTCTGGTTCTCTTCTTCCTGGCCTGTGTAGACAAGATTTGATTTGCTCCAGGCAGCTTTCCTGGCCACAAGTGTCCCGTTCTCTATGATCCCTAGATTTCTGTTATATCTTTGATGTGGGAACATAACTGGCTGTTTTTGTGCGCCAACTTGACACAAGCTAGAGTCATCAGAGAGGTAAGAGTCTCAATTGAGAAAATACCTCCATGAGATCCAGCTGTAAGACATTTTTTTCTGATTAGTGATCAGTAGGGGAGGGCCTTGCTTCTGGTGGGTGGAGCCATCCCTGGGCTGGTGGTGCTGTCAATAACAGAGCAGGCTGAGAAAACCAGGGACAACAAGCCAGTAAGCAGCACCCATTTATGGCTTCTGCATCAGCTCAGGCTTCTAGGTTCCAGCCCTGCTTCAGTTCCTGTCCTGACTTCCTCCAATGACGGACTATGATCTGGAAATGTAAGCCAAATAAACTCTTTCCTTCCCAACTTGCTTTTTGGTCCTGGTGTTCTGTTGTGGCACTGAAACCCTGACTAAGACAGAATAATTAAGCTGTTTCCTGGGGCTGACATGTGTGCTCTGTTTTACTGACAGACAACGGGTGCACAGCAAGCTTCTATCATGTTGCTTAAACGTTGCATTAGAAGAGCGAGCTGGACTGTGAACAGGAAGTCGGGATCCATATGAGATGTATAATAATCCTTCCTCAGGAGGTCACAAGCGGGGAGCAAATGACTGCATGTATCACTTGATGAGTGTACCACCCGCCAATGAGCAACTTTTACACACATTGGACTAAAATATTTCAAAAAAGTCCAAGGATATGGACTAAATATTACTGAACATCACAAATAATATTATCTTTTCGTCTTCATTGAAAGAAAGGAAACAACACCTGGATTACTTGCTCCTAAATGCTGCTCTAATATTTATATACATATACACTTATATACATATGATTAACTTTACATTTTAATGATTTGATGTGCTTTTATCTCGAGTATCACAATAATTTTTACTTTTTAAACTTTGTCCCATCCTTTGGGAAGCAAGGCAAAGAGATAAGTGAAGGAAAAACGAAATGAACAGGAAAGTTGGAAAACTAAGAACAAGGAGGGGAATGAGTCCAGTGTTGGATTATTTACAACATCCAAAATGCTACTCAGTTCCCAGTTGCAGTGTTTGCCTTGAGTTGTTTTTATGGCTTTGGCTATCACATTTGTTTCCTTCATTTGTTCGCGATTGCGTCACAGGCGTCTGTCTTACTATTTCCCATCTTACTCTAAAAACTCAATGCAATCTTGAGGGATATTTTCTTTCAGTACAGAAGTAAAATTAATATTTGAATCCCCGTTAATCCTTGACCTGTGTCTTTTTTCCTATAAAGTCATCAAGTGGCTCCCACGCTGTGGTGTATCCTTGGTGTATTCTGGGAAGAACTTGGTGATCATTGTTCATGGTTCAGGCTGAAAAGAGTTTAACACTTACTTTAAGTAATCCACATTGTATTTTCTCGACTTACATTTTGAAACACTACCAATTATTAAAAGCATGCTACTATCATACTGTTGGAATGTAGTAAAGTTGGAGTTCGAGGTCACTTGCTTATTGGCTATGTGTTTTGCTTCTCGATGGAACTCGGCTTTATGACTTTCTGGTTCTCCTGAGGGCCAGTAGCTAGCCGGTATTCAAGTGCATAACCATGCTAGTACCTAAACAAAGCTCTGTCAGCATGTGCTCCCGTGTTCCTTGCAAATTGGTGGGTTTTTCCCCCCTCCAAACATATGCATATCTGAAATTCAAATCGAGTGCTCCTTACCTCGTGCACTCCTCCATACCTCTAATGAGGTGGAAAAATGTCCATTAATGACGGAACGTTATTTAGTGCCGAACAGAGTTAATTGCTTCTAATCACTGCTTACATCCATCTGGTTTTATAGTAGACAACAAACCTCTTCATTGGGCTTGCTCATTAGACATACTGTAAATCACAGCCATGCGCTGGCGTCTCGCATATTGTGCACCTATTAGTGAAGCTGCGCTTTCCTGTAGCCCAGTGACGACATCACACAGACCAACGTCTCCGTATTCCGTCAGATCTACAGGGAGCCGTGGTAAGCTGCTTACCCAGCTTCCCTTGGGAGGTAATGGAAAACTATCGGCCATTGAACTCACAATGAAAAGCTGGCGGAAAGCTAGCAGTAACCGGGGCAACATGGTGCCTTCTCTATCAAACAGGAATAGAGGAAGAAACAGTGGGAGGCATCTTGCTGGTTTTTCTCTCTTCCTCAAAGCTCGAGAGTAAAGCTTCCTTCTACTGTTACCACTGGCAAGCACATACAAGGACAGAGATGTATGAACGAAGAATCAGGGTTTGAGGAGCTTGAGAGATGACTTGGCGCTTACACGCCTGTGTTGCTTATCCAGAAAACCCAACTGTGGTTCCAGTCAGGTCACCACCCTACTTCCAGGGGATCTGATGACTTCTACTGTCCTCTGTGGTAGGGATAACCCTCAACACACAGGTACATACCCACAAATGAAGATAATAATGAAAATTGAGTCAGAGTTTGAAACTGAGCTAGGTTCGATCTTTAAACATAGGTTTAATGACTCCTTAATTTTCAAAATAATAAAATGTTTCTCTGAATTTTAGGAGACAAAGGTAAGTGCATGAAGTGTGCTAGTCAATAGCTTTATCGCAGCACAGTTATACCAGTGCTAGAACTAATTAGAATCTTGGTGATAGAATTATGCCATCGAACGTTGTCGACCATCTACTGACCCCGAGGATTTAGATAACTGACAGAAAAATACAGCTTGCAAAGTGACAATCGAGAGAAGCCGAGAGATTAGTTACCGTAATATATTGCATTCTTGGGGCCTTTTGTTGCTTAAAAAGGAAACCAAACCTAACTTGAAAGAAAAAAGAATAGGGAAGGGAGGAAGCAGGAAGAAAAAGATAAAGGAAAGGAGGAGGGGAAGGGAAGAAAGGAGAGAGAGAGAGAGAGGGAGGGAGGGAGGGAGGAGAGAGAGAGAATGAATATGGGAGAGGCAGAGTGGGGAAAAAGCCACTTAGTCACTGAAAGCACTTTTCCTTTTCTGGTACTGACGTGATTCTTCCTGTTAAGGATGAATGACTTCAGGGAGCTAACTAGGTCATAAAAAGTTCAAAATGAAAAAGTGAACAGGAACATAGGTACCCTATGGCAATGTTTATTCGATTCCTTTAACTTAAATTAAGATGACTTATCTGAGGCATGGAAATACTGAGAGATATGTCCCAGGACAAGTAGAGACTGGCAAGGATGTATTGACATGATGGTCTTAAGTCATCAGGACACTGACCGTTCATGGCCTCGATAAGCAAAGCGACTTGAGTGCACACATTGTGGACTCCACCTTCCCTCTTTCTACTTTTGTGTCCTGTGTGGGTAACAAACAACAGAGTTGATATCGCCCCTCTGCTGGGAGAACAGCTTAGACAGTGTAGAGTGGATGGCCATATTCATCTCTCTCTGAAAGCATTCTTCTTTCTTCTAAGAAAGACTGTGCAACTTGAGACCTAACTTAAAATTTATAAAACGAAGACTTATTCAAATTGATGATACATTTATAGAACATATAATAATTCTTAGCCCACATGTATCATTACTATCAAGAGAATATGAATAAAACTTTACCAAATTTTAATTTTCATCAATTTTTCTAACTCACTCACTCATTTCATTTTCTCTTAATGCCTTTATTAAATGGAATTTATGTGCATTCCATGCATTTTATTACTTTTAACAACGAGTTGAGTAAAATGAACTGTGTGTATAGGCACAATTCGAATATGAGGCTTAGATATTTCAGTGATCCACCTATGCCTGATTTGACTCCTGCCAGTTTAAAATATTGTTCTTTTAAGTATGTACTATTTATGAAAACTGCATCTTCCAAAATATTAATATTCATCTTTCTTCTTTTTGTTGAGAATTATTCATACCATATGCATATGCAACGCACTACAAACAACATACACGTATATGTATAGAATTAAACCATTGGGAACAGATCTATAAATAAAATTATGCATTTTGTGCTATGCTTAGTTTCTGCAATAAAAGTCTTCACTTTATGAGTGGACTGATTTGATGACTGAAGTAAGATATTTTTTTTCAAGAGCAGTTTGGTCACTATCTTTTCTCTCCTCCCATCCCTTTAGCATTCAACTTGAGTGGATGTCCAGTCTGAGCTTAGGTAACTGGATGAGAGTAAATGAAGAGTAGCCATTATTTGCATGGCTGTAATTATGCCATACCCACACCATGATGGACCTTGCTGCATTTCCCTTCGGTAGACCTGACAGACTATAACTGACCTAATTGATACCAGATGACAGCTCAAATAAGGCTTAATAAAGAAGTAATCACAGTAATCTAATGAGCAAGCTGTTATGATATTGGCTTATAGGAAGCTGTTGGATAAGCCCTTCATTTTTCTTTTTCTCCACCACCAGTGCTCCCAGTGTCTTTCTGGTATGATAGACTCATAGGAGTAACTGGGCTCAGGGCAGCATATGTCCCCCTTGCTTACTCTTTCCTCTGCACTGTGTACATTGACAAATTGTTCAGAGTTTCATGTCTAATGAAAAGTTGGAAGAATAGCACAGTGGTCACCTAGAACTGCCCTCCAGTAGTTCTTGTATTTTGGCATAGTCTCTCTGTCTTGCTCTGTCTTTCTCTCCTTTGCTCTTTGTATGTATTTTGCTTTTCTGAATAATGTGAAAATTACATGAATTCTAGCACTCCCTCTCTGAGCACTTCACATATTTCCTAACATTGGGCATTCTCTTACATAGTAAGAGTAAATAACTATCTAATTAACAAGACGATCCGGTCTGTGTACAAGACCCTAAAACCATCACCACATAGTTTTAAAAGACCTACTTTGTTTTCAAACCATATGTAGGCAATGTAGACAGAGATTGACAAAAGCAAAGAATGACATGGGTGTGTGAAAATGCTATAGTAAGCCCTATTAATTTGGATACTATTTTAATGAAAAATTAAAAATCATAAATAAAACTGAATATCCAATGAAGATACGGAACATTTCCTTTCATAATAAATGTCATGGCATCACCTTGTGTCTTTTCCAGTGGTCTCAGATCTGCCATTATCCTAGAGAATCAAAGAACAAAATCTAAACTTCTTTCTATAAAATGTCATTATCTTTATGTGACATTTCAATGGAATTATGTGTATGTGTGTTGTTTCTATGAATGATCCCATTTTTAAATGTAGTTTGAATATGGATTATTAATTTTTGACATATATATTATATACATATACATATAAGTATACACAGACACTTTTGAGAGGTGATTGGATCACAAGTGCGCTGTCAGTGGATCAACCTGTGTGTGTGTGTGTGTGTGTGTGTGTGTGTGTGCGCGCGCGTTTGTGTGCATGTACTCGAGCATGCTGCATGTTTAAAAGAATAGCACCTAGCAGCACTGACATTGAGCTGTGTTTTCCAACAATATATGTAAAAACATAGTTTCTAAAGTATCGCCAATAATTTCTAAATCAAATTTAAAATGTATCGGTGAGTTGCAGGTTTTCTCTTGAGACTACCCCCCAACACACTCCAGAGTTCCATCCAGAATACTGTCCTAAATGTCACTTGTTAGTTTGTTGGAGCCAGAGTCTCAGGGTTTCATGATGTAGCAGAGGATGCTATGAAACATGATGGTTCTCTTCCCTTCGCTTCCCCATCATCAGTGTTACAGCCATGCACCGCCATGCTCAGTGAGAATCGGCAACTTAGAGTAAGTTTCTCCTGCATGGTTAAGTTATTCATTTGAATGTGCCAGCAGTTATATTTATTTGTTTCCCATTTGGGAATTTACCTTTATTTAATTAGGTTTCATAATGTAAGCTTTAAAAGTTTTCTAAGTATATAATACTATAAAGACAGACTCTCTCTGTGGCACAGTAGCTCTCCATTCCTATGAATTCTATGTTGAATGTCTTAAGAGTTTGTTTCCATTTTATCCTTCTAGTGGTTTCTTTGTGTAAGAGAACAGTAACCACGGTGTAATATTTCTGCACTTTGCAGTTCCACGGGCATGTATGAATAGCCAAATTTTATTTCTGGAAGTCCAAAAAGCTTTAAAGCAATAGTCACCTGCTGGGACATATGTGACACGAGAGTCAAAGCATTTCCATGAGGAGAGACTGATATGATGGTTGCCTAGTGACACAAGGCTGGGGGCCAAGCCAGCAGCTCTCGTGAGTGTTGTTAAATTCAAAAGGGAAATCACAAAACCCGACCCACTTCCAATTGCAAACATCATCCATAAATACTATGCAAGCCTTTTTCCTACCTATTGGTTTGCTTCTTTATTGAGATGCCACTCTTTTTATTCACACTGTGGACAGGCTAGAGAGATCAGCTTCCTCAAAGGCATTGTTTTTCTTAGGTTTCCAAATCTCATATTTTCTGACCAGATTAGTTGTTTTTTTTTTTTCAAATCTGATATTTGTGGCAATGTTTAATTTAAATCTTTCTCTTATTTATTTGTACTCATGAAGCTGTTATGATAGGGGTACACAGGAAAAGGACTTCTGTGTAGAAGGTTTTGCTCTCAGCTTGTATGCTTCTGAGAGGTGATTGGGTTGCAAGGACACTAACTTTGTCATCAACCCCCTGATGAGGCCATGCATGGCTTCCTAAAGGGCTCCATTTGAAGTGAGAGCATTGCTGAGGGTGAATGTGAGCCTTTGAAATATTTACCCTGTGAACTATGTTCTCTACACTTCCCACCCCTTGTAAGGTGAGCAGCTCTGCCTTCCCCCTTTCTCTCAGCCATGATGCTCTGCCTATCCACAAACCTACAGTGATGAGGCCTTAGGTCCATGCATTGAAGTCTCTAAAGCTGTGAATCCTGAATAAATCCTTTCCCTTTAAATTGATTTGCTTCAGTATTTTTATCACAGCAATGTGTTGAACAGCAGTTTTCTTGGTTCCCTCTAGGAGGGAGTGGTTAGGCTCATGAGACGTAGAAATACACAAACTTCCCTTATCTGTAAAAATAAAATTTGCAAGATTTGCAGGAACCCCCTTCCAAGAGTTCTGCATGCAGGATACTAAGCACCTGCCAGAGAGGAGACTGACCGGATGAGCTGCCCAGAGGAGAACCTCGATCTGTTGAGCTGCGTATAAGGAATGGAGAGAGCTTTAGGGATGTAGGTTTTGTGAGTCATGACTGTGTTGGGGTGGGGATGGTGGTTTAAATGAAATTGGGCTTTGAGAGCTCATCTCTTTGAATGCTTAGTCACTGGGAGAGTAGAACTGAAAGTGTGGCCCTGTGGAGGAGCTGTGTCCTTTTTGGAGAAAATATGTCCCTGGGAATGGGATGTTCTAAAAAACCATATGGAAACCTACTATTATTCCAGAAGCTTTTGAAATTATATATATATATATATATATACACACACACATACATACACACACACACACACATATATATATATATCCATATAAAAGTGTTTAATTGGAGCTACTAGACCCAGGGGATAACATTCCTGTATAAGCCGTAGTTCACTAAATAAAAACCCCAGTGCCAGGTCTTGATACCTCTTCTCATGTTGTTGGTCAAGAGTGTTCTGGAAACTCCCAAAGCAAGTCAGACATTGTCATTGCTCCTGGTTCCCCATGAGAACTTGATGTGAAGACCCTATTTCTGAGGACCTCACACACTTTGGTCACAGAACTTGGCGAAATCAAGCTGGCGTGGATCAGAAAGATTCCTCCCTGCTTGCTAGTTTTCATCATAGTAGAAGGTGTTATGCAGACTGCTGGGGGAAGAAAGTCATTAACAGCCTTACCAAGTTGTGGACCCTGCAAGCTATAATATTGACTGGCCTAGCAATATATGGCCATGAGTGCAATAGTGGCATGACTGTTATGGGGATTCCCAAGAGTTGTTTGATTGGATTTAAGATCCTTTCCATACCAGGAATGCTTAGTACTATAAATCGAGCCAAGAGCTCATATCTTGGAAGAATTTATAGGCCCCAGAAGTGAACATACTACTATTATTTTGTTAAATGAACAAGGTATCAAACTGACTCCCTAAAATACACATAAACCCCCCCCCATAGTAAGACTCTCAGATTCCATTGGAGAAGCTTGTTTGTACAGTGGATGAATAAATTTGGGACTGATAAATGTACAGAGAAATAGCTATGGAATGCATAGCTTAAATGGAACATTTATACCAGAGTTCCTACCCCAAGGCTCAAGAAATAATTAAAGAAAAGGGGGCAGCAAAGATGGTAAGCGCTAGATCTTGAGAGGACTAGAGTCAAGCAATGCCCTCTGGCTGTGACATGATGAACTGCACTCATGAACTCACAGCACATGTTGTTGTCTGCACAAGACTTGAATAAGAGCAAGCCAACTGACATCAAAAATGGAGGAGAGAAGAGCTCAGGAGCTCTCAGCCCTCGCTGAGGAGCTGTTGACAGCTGATGACTGCTAAGAGGCACAGTGGGTTTCTTCTAGAAATGTGATGGCGAGGAGGTAGATCATGCTCTTATGGTTGGTTCTACATCCATGCACATGTAGGCAGTATACATTGAACTATGTGTGTTACCACCTTCGTCCCACCAAAGAAGAACATGAAAGAGTAAAAGGGAACTTCTCTTCCATAGGGAAGAGGAGTTAGGGTGAGTAGTGTAATTGAATATGATATATATATATATATGTATATATATACATATATATAATCAAAGAGCTAATAAAATTATTATATAATTTTTAAATTAAGGGGAAAGTCTACATGCTTAGATAATGATACTATGCCACTTAGTGCATTAATTCCAACGAATGCACCATACCATTATGAGGTATTGCTAGTAGAAATTATAGACTATGGTATGAGTGAGATTTCTGTTTCAAAGGGGTTGGGGATTTAGCTCAGTGGTAGAGCGCTTGCCTAGCAACGCAAGGCCCTGGGTTCGGTCCCCAGCTCCGAAAAAAAAAAGAGAGATTTCTGTTTCCTTTTTAACTATTCTGTAAATATGAAACTGTCCAAAATATGTTAGCTTAAAAAAATAATGCTGTGCAGTTGTTGGCAGTTGGGGTTTGGACCTTGTAGTGTCCACAGATCCTGAAAAGGTTTGGTTTCTTTGTCTGCTAACACTTGGTATAGCTGTGATTAACACGATTAAACTTTAGTTGGTTTAACGTCACCAGGGCTGCGAAGCCAATCCCTGAATGGTTAGTACGAAGGCAGGAAATCCAGTTTGAAAGTGTTCTCAAAGGAAGTAATGACAGCTTGATCAAGAATAGGCCCTATGGAAAGAAGACGTGCTGAGCCGAGCTGGTATCGGTTTTATGTCTAAAATTAACAGCATTAGCTAGAGACCATGGCACCATCAGAAATAATAGGCTCACGAGTATTAGTCTATGCTCTGCCAATAGTCTGGGTTACACGTTCTGACTTACAGTACTAATGGGTTTAATGAAAAAAAGTTGAAGCAAACCTCGGGGCTCATTTACTGCTCTTCTGCGAGAAGTAGTTGAATTTTCTATATCTGCAAGGCTGGAAGTACATGGCTTTTTTGTTAATATATGTTAGAGGCTAAAGTCAAGAATAGAGAGATACATACCCTTCAAAAACCTACCTTCAATCTGGTCACTTGTCAACTCCTCTCTATTATAGTATGTAAAAAAATCATGGAAAACATATGCATGGAAAACACATACATGGAAAACACATACACACTATAGATCTTTCCAATTGCTTGTCCTCACGATGCAGGTTTCATAGAAAAGCAGTTAGTACACGTGTCAGTTTTATGAATTTTTTCTTACTATGGCAAAACATATGTCATGAACTTTCCGGAATGAAGTCTACACACATTTCTCTTTCTCCAGAATGCTGATAGAGAAACAGAGAATTCAAGGTGGACGAGCCTGGTCTCGTTTCATGTTTCCTGGTTCCCCAGTTTTTATCCTCATCCACAGCTGTTTATATCATAGATCAGAGCCACACATAGTGTTGAGTAATCGGAAGCAGGGGACAAACATCTGTCAACAATAGCACGCAGCAACCAATTATTAATTCAAAGTCAGGACAATGTAACCCAAGGTGTTTCTGGCAGAGCTTGCTTGTGTGGCCCTGCTTTGGTTCTGTATATATAAATCGAGAGCATAATGCATTCTGCTAATGCTGTCCCGCTAGGCAAAGACAGTTGCAAGACCTTGTCTTAGGGTTTCATTGCTGTGAGATGACACCGTGACCTAGGCAACTTTTATAAAGGAAGACATTTCATTGGAATTGCTTTGTTGTTTCGGAGGTGCAGTCCATGATTGTCATGATGGGAAGGAAGCGTGGCCGTGTCCAGGCAGACCAGGTGCTGGACAAGGAGCCTAAAGTTCTACATCCTGATTCAAGCTCAAACACTAAGAGTCCTCAAAGCCCACCTACAAAGTGCCACAGTTCCTTCAGCAAGGCCAAGGTTCCCAATAGTTCTACTTCCCATGGGCCAAGGATACACAAACCACCACGGACCTCAGCTTAGATCCAAGAGTGCTATGAATTACAGCGTTGTTCTCGTACACACCACGTTTTCTGCTTTCAGATAAACATGAAGGTTTAATTACAGAAAACAGCCTTTTAATAGTTTCCTATCCTCCTTTTCTCAGCATGCAATTACCAAGTTAGCATATCTTTAGATTATAATTTGTTAGAATGTTTGATTTCAAATATCGCTGCTTGAGTTCCTAGCTTGAATTCCCTTACGAAAAAAACCCATTAGGGGCTAGGGAGCGCCTCTGTGGTGAAGAGGACTTGTTTTTCAGAGAATGCAGATTTAGTTCCCAGCATGCACACAAAGGTTCACATCCATCTATAGTTCCAGTTCCAGGAAATCCAGTGTGTTTTAGATGACCTTCTCAGGCACCAGGCACACATGGTGTGTGTGTGTGTGTGTGTGTGTGTGTGTGTGTGTATGTGTGTGTGTGTGTGTGTGTGTATTATATGTATATATATACATATAATTATGTGTGTATATATACATTTAATAATATATATATTATTAAACTATTAAAAATTAATTATGTGAATTTTAACTCTGGATTAAAACAAAATTTAAAACAATTTCTGAAATTGTCCTAAACATCCATCTGCCGCTGAGTACTACATATTTATATAAAGGGATGTTCTGTGAGCATTGATGATTATAACTCAAAATATCACTCAACTCAAAAAAAAAAAAAATCACCGAAGATTGTACAGATTGAGCGGCATCAAACACTCAGCCAAGATAGACTTTTGTGTAAAAATAAATGAGCGCTTCTGTCTTACTCGGTGTTCTATTGCTGTGAAAAGACACTATGACCACAACGACACTCATAAAGAAAAACATTTCATTGGGTCTGGCTTACAGATTCAGAACTTTAGCCCATTATTGTCACAGCAGAAAAGATGGTGACATGTAGGCAGATATGGTGCTGGAGAAAGAGCTAAGCGTACACTGGGCATAGCTTGGGCATACGAAATTCTGCCCCCACAGTGATACAGTTCTTCCATCTAGGCCACACCTACTCCAACAAGGCTATGTCTCCTAATGGTGCCACTCCCAAATGACTAAACATTCAAGTACATGAGCCACTTTATTCAAATCACCACAACATTCACCTCATTAACATATAAATTTGCTTTGGTCTAAAGACTAAAACTATAAGCATACCAAAAATTAGTATAAAATAAAATTCATTATTTACTGTCAATAAGAGTTTGGTTTGTGTCCTACTTTGTAGACTTATATGCCCGAAGTGTACTGAAGATTTCTCAGACAAAGGAGATTGTTAGTAGAAAACATCAGGAGGCCTTCCTTATGGTGTGCTGTCCAGACTATTCATAGACTTTTTGTCTCCAGGAGGACAAAGAATTGAGGCTAGAGAGTTACTTTAAAGGGATATGGAAGTTGCAAACATCATCTGTGCTTATTACATATATAGACCTGGATATAAGAATAATTTAATGGCCAGAGATAACATAATTTCTACTGGAGAAGTAGGGGCAGATTTTGAGAACTGACCAATGACCAATGAAGACTGAGAGGAATCATCAAGAGATAGGAAATTTAAAAAGAGAGTCTCAGTGTCCAAGAAACCAAAGAGAAAAGATGGCTGACCGAAGAGGGAGGGACTGAGTGTTGCCCATGCAAATTAGAAATGGGCCAAATAAAAGACATAATTCATGGCAGCATGGATGTTATTAGTGACCATAGATGCCACTGTTTGCATGAAGTTAGGCAGGGCTGTCTTAGTTACTGTTCAATTGCTGTGAAGAGACACCATGACCAAGGCAATTTATAGAAGAATTTAATTTGGAGTTGTTTACCGTCTTAAAGGGTTGATCCATGATCATCATGATAGGAAGTAGACAGACATGGTGGTAGATCAGTAGCCAAGAGCTTTACAACCTGATCTGTAGGCAACATGCAGATATAAAGCCATTGATTGTGGCATGGACTTTTGAAACCTGAAAGCTCATCCCCAGTGACTCACTTCCTTCAACAAGGCCACACCCACTTATCCTTCCCAAACAGTTCCACTAAGTAGAGGCCAAGCATTCAAACATATGAGACAATGGAAGAATCATTCTCATTCAAACCACCATAGGGGCTAAATTGAGGACTGAGTAGTTGAAAAGAATAGGAAATATTATTTCAGTAAATCGAGAGTGATGGAGGGTAAGGAGTTTATGTTTGTGGGATATTTTTTGAGAATGTCCTGACACTGATAAGAATAACTGGATGCATTAGAATCTAATTTAGGAACTGCATCACTCTTATTTGGCTTGGTTCATTTTGAGAGAAAATAAATCTCTCAGAAAACAGAGATAATTCAAGATCTAGCTAAATGGCTAGATAAGGAACCCGTAAGTGAAGCCAATACATGGTATAGAGCAGGTATGCCCCCTGATTCTTCAATCTGACCCCTGCTCACTTCCTCAGTAATTCTTCTTGCAGTGTTCCACATTGGTTATTTCATCTTGAGGTCCAGTCCAACTTCTCAGGCTCCTTCTTATTGGGTGATGTAGAATGTAAGTTTTATGGCTCCCTGTAACTGTCAGCATGGTTTATTAGTTTGCACCAATGTCATTACAACACAAAATGCCCTTCATTGTGATCCTACAGCAGCTACAGTGTCAACACATGGCAGAAAATGCAGGTCTTTATCACCCTCTGGATACACCATTATGTATTCTGCCTGTTGTTGACTGGGAGGTGGTGTCACAGCACTGTGTCTTTTTGTTGAACTGCCCTCCTAAATTATTTACCCATCTTTCACTCTCATTGTTTATTGCTTTAATATGTTTAAGATTCGTTTATGCAGTTTAAATTAAGTCTTTTACCAGACACATGACCTGCAAACAGTTCATCTCTCTCAGTTGCTTACTGTTTTCTTTGAACATCATTAGTCACGTATGTTTTTGTTTTGAACTCAGTCTAGAGAGACCCGAAGAGGCTGAAGTTTTTGGGAAATATCCTCCAGTCTTCTTTGACCCCAGTCATTATTTTAATTTTGTTTCAGTTTCCTGATTCATTCTAATTTACTATATACCATTGTGCTGAAATAAATATTCCTTGTAGATTAGCCAGTAGTGAAATATTAGTGACTTTGGGGGTCAGGCATGATGAAAGAACATGGGAAAGGGAACCAGAAGGTGTACCTTTTTGTCTAACAGCTTTAAAAAAATGTCTTCTCGGGGTTGGGGATTTGGCTCAGTGGTAGAGCGCTTGCCTAGCAAGCGCAAGGCCCTGGGGTTGGGTCCCCAGCTCCAAAAAAAAAAAAAAAAAAAAAAAAATGTCTTCTCTGATCTACCACTAGCTGCCCTCTCTGGTGTACGGGAAGCCAGATGCAGCCCTAGTTTGCACCATTTAAACATGTGCTGACTCGAGAGGAGACCCTGTCCCTTTGGAACCATCAGCCCTGGAGTTGAGATCACCCACAGGATTCATGCTTCCCCGATTCCAGGGTTCTCTTCAGGGTTTACCAGATGGAAAACTAGCACCTCTGCGCCAGTGTGATGGTGAGTTAACAGGCTTCATGGACAGATGGAAGACCCCAAGTGTGAATGAAAGCAGTTTTAGACTGAAAGGGGAAAAAAAAAAAACAAAACCTCTGAATCCAATCTATGTAGGCAAATACCCATATCAAACCAATTACCCAGGGCAACCAATACGATGGCCATCATAATGTCCCTATGCAAAAGATAGGTAGTAACCTGTGTGATATTTTGTCAACCTTTTTAAACAGATTATTCTAAATTGAGAAGGGTTGGCGTCTTTCTGTTGTAAGTGTGAGCTTAATGAAGCATATATAGCTCTCTCTTCTTGGTGTCAACAAGAGAGTTATTGACAATTTGTAGAAGATGGAACTTCTGTCTAACGATCACACGGCACTCTGAAAGTCTCTGGTATAGCCTATGCTTGTGGTATATGTCAAGGTACAGTCATAAATAAGTGACAATTGGAACATAGCTAGAACATAGTTGAATTTTTCCAACACACATCTGAAATTTGGAAGTGGTTTATCCATAAGTTGATCCAACACTTCTAAACAGGCTAACATTTTCCAGAAATTTCAATTTATGTAAGGAAGATACATCAACTATTTTTGTTTAGTTCTCGTTAAAAAATTACCATAGATTAATTTTTATAACCTATTTCGATGGACTACCAATACAAACCTTATCATGGGTATGGAGTTTATTATTATTATTATTATTATTATTATTATTATTATTATTATTAAACCTACATTTTCTCAGTTTGAAAAGTGGTTCATATCTATGTTGCGTGTGATTTTGAATAAAACTCATGCTAAATCCTTCTGTGCGCCAACAAGAGTGGTCTTATTGACCCCAAAGTCTAGCTCTAGGAAGCAATCTCGCTCTGGTTCCCCTTGCTAGCTTACTAAGCCAACCAAACCAGCTTAACCTGAAATACCCGGAGCTTTGGCTGTGACTGGCCTGAAGAAGGAGTGCTACTGTTCGCTCAACTCCGCTTAGCCCCGTGAAATGAAAACAGAAAACACTAGAGACTTATATTATCCCAGCCCCATTAATAACGGTGAATCTCCAACGCCAAAATGCCTGTGCAAAGAGCACGCCACTCAGTTAATGTGAACACAAGCTGGGTGCCTAGCCTGGGCCAATGTTCCCTACACTGCTCTGCTGCCCATTGATGAGGTCCCTAGCTGCTTGCAGCTCCTCCAGGCCACATGGGTCTGCTCCATCTTCAACCTCTTCCTCCTCCTTCTCTCCCTTTTCCTTCCAGTGCCCAATCACAGGCTGTAGCCTTTAATTGACCAATTAAGATTTTACCTGACATCACCTGAGTACCTGATCTACTCCTCGTCAGGGCACTCCTCCCGAGAGGGCAGAAAATGAAAACAGCAACCCACGACAAATCTATAGATTGCATTTTTGGGGTTTCTTAGATTATCACCTACACCTGTGGTTCTCAACCATCCTAATGCCGTGACCCTTCAGTGCAGCTCCACATGTTGTGGTGACCCTCAACCATGAATTATTTCTGTTACTACTTCATAAACGCAATTTTGCTATGTTATGAGTTGTAATGTAAGTATGCAGGGTGGTCTTAGGTGACCCCTCTGAAAGGGGCGTTCAACCCCCAAACGGTCTTGACTGAGGCTGAGAACAGCTGGTCTAAAAGCTTTTCTGAGCTGCAAGTAAGGACCATGAGCTTCCACCTGAATTAAAACGGATCTCAACAAACAAACAAACACAAACAAATGCAGAATGAATAGTGATGCAGAGTAATGCACAGTAATGCATGCCTGTAATCCCAGGACTTGGGAAGTTGAGGCAGGAGAATGAGAAATTCAGGGTTAGTCTCCTGTAAATACCGAGTTCAACACAGGCCTAGGTGAGGATCTGTCTCAGCAAAACCTTTAAATTAAGTTAAAATGATGTGCAAGTTACATTTTGTGGGGAAAGAGAAGTTGCCTCTCAATTTCAGAAAGACTCAGATCTAAGATTTCTTTTAACCTGATTTTAAATTCTGAAGAAGTTACCCGTCAATTCAAGGACTACGTGTAGCTATAAATCCTAAATTAGAGGAAGTTTTGATTTGCCTAAGAGCTTCTTAAATGACTTTTTGAAAATTTCGTGCAGCCATGAAATCCATGACACCTCCCCAGCTCTTCCTTGTGGTCTCCCACCTCCCTCTGAACGTCATGTCCTCTTTTTTATTTTACTAAAATCTTAACTGACATCGTGAACAGGGACTCTATAGGATTTTATTGTCAGAATATTCTGCTTAGGCAGGATCACTACTTTTAACTTGTTTTTTTTTTTTTTTTTAATTTCCCCTTTGCGATGTTTCCTTTCTGACATCAGCAAGGAAAGAGTCCCACACAGCCAAGGGGGAAACGACTGGAGAGCAGAGCCACATCTGAGGAGGGAACAGCTTAGTTCCACGTGCATGAGCTGCGGCATTGGTCACAGGGTGTGGGGTCCACCATCTGTCTGATAAGTCAACTCAGCATGCCAAGTGTTATTAACAGGAAGATGGGAAAATTGCCTACTTTTAGGGGGCTCTGCCCCACTCTTTTTCTATGCCTGGCAAAGGTCTTTCCTCCAGTATGAAATACCACCAACCCACTTCCCTTGAGAGTGCTCCTTTCTTATAGTAGGAACAACTCTCTGTTATAAGCAATGATGATTAGCATATTCCTGTGGTCTCTAAGTGACCTAAGGTGTGTAATTGGATGGTGCAAACTGTCTTTTATTTCTAGTTAAAATTTATCCAATGTCAGAGGGATATGTGATCAGCAATGAGGTTAGCTACAGGGAGTTGGGGGTCACAGCTGAATTACAAGGTTGGCTAGGTGATCTGTAGCCCCACCCTGCTGCTTACCCACACTGTCAGTCATTCAGACATGCACATAGGTATCTGAAGATAGATGGCTTTAAATTAGTAGAACATAAGGAATTTTAGCCTTAGGAAGAGGGTATGTGTCTAATGTGTTTGGTTAACAGACAGACTCCGTTATATCTGCTCTTTTCTTGACAATAATCTATGATTTTCTTCTTTAAAAATATCACATAGGGCATCTAGAGAGATGGCAACATGCCGCTCTTCTGGAATTCCCAGGTTCAGTTCCCAGAATCCCCATAGAGTGGCTCACACCCACCTCACAACTTCAGCTCCAGGGAATCCAACACCTTCTTCTGGTCATTGTGAGTCTGCACACACAAGACACACATGCATATACACATACACGTGCACATAAATAAAAATACATTTTAGAAAGCACAAAGAATACCTGTGTGGGATGGTGAGGTGCTCCTGGTGAGAGCGCATGCTATGATCCCCAGAACTTGTGGGAAAAGCTGAATCTGGTGGTACTCATCTGCAACCCCAGCACCTACTGAGAGGAGAGACAGAGACAGGATCACCAGGAAGTTTGAGAAGAGACCTGCCAAGGCAGAAGGTGAGAACTCACTTCCAACGGAGTATTATACGACCACATAAGAACACCATAAGACACCATAACAAAGGTGCCAGTGCTCTGAACACACAGACGAAAGGAGAAAACCTTTGTGAACAACACAGTTCACAAAATTTACCCATTTTGACTTATTGATTTTGAGACCGGGTCTTACGCTGTAGACCAAGCTGGCCTGGAATGACTCACCTTGTAACCCAAGCTGCTTCTAAACTTACAGCCATTCCCCTGCCTCAGTTACCTAGTGCTGGCATGCTAAGTGTGACCTTGTATGCTCAGCTGATCCATGTTAAGTAAGAGTTCAGAGGTACAAATGCTGGTAGCCACCATCTTTTATGTAAGCAGGCAATCTTCTTCACTGTGACTGTATTTCGTAGCATGTCGCAGCTAGAATTGTGTTACACATTTCTATTTTCTTGGTAGTCATTAGCATCACCATAGGCAAATCTGTCACCACTGAAGATTTGTGTTAAAACTTTGGTCTAAATAATGCAAGAAAGACTTCCAGAATGTAGTCTTCAAACTCAAAACATCCCCAGCTTGCTTTCTCTCCTTCCCTTTCTACCCCCTCTCCCATTATCCCCTTCCTTCTCCTTCTCCCCCTCTTCCCCTTCCTCCCCCTCCTCCTCCCCCAGTCATCCCCTTCCTCCCCTCCTCCTCCCCATCATCCCGTCCTCCTCCTCCTCCCCCATCATCCTCCTCCTCCTCCTCCCCATCATCCTTCTCCTCCCCCATCATCCCCTTCCTCTTCCCCCTCCTCCTCCCCCCATCATCCCCTTCCTTCTCTTCCTCTTCCTCCTTTTCTTTCTCCTCCCCCTCCTCCTCCTCCTCCTCCCCCGTCATCCCCTTCCTCCTCCTCCCCTTCTTCAGGTGATTTTCGAGACAGAGTCTCTGTGTAGGTCTAGCTGAGCTTAAGCTTGCTTTACATACCACACTTGCCCCAGACTTGAGAGCACCCTCCCACAGGATTACAGCACATCACCATTATCTGACTATACCTTTACTTCTAAGCTCTATGACTAATTTAATACATGTTTGGGTTTTGCACAAAGAAACCATCTTTTAAAGATGCTACAGGATCTCGATTTGAAGACGATATTCTGGGCCACTTCAGAGCTTCATAGCAACTGTGCCAAATAGACAATGGCTTTAACCAAACGACAGGAATTTTTTTACCTTGGCTGAAAGATGCACCTATTCAGTATTTTCTGTAGCCACTCATTAAATACAAGTGTGCACATCATTGGGGTAAGTGGGGAAAGCAGTCGTTAAATGCTACCAAAAACCACACTACCTTCTTTTTATTTCATAGTATAATTCATTTTTTATTGGATAGTTTTTATTTACATTTCAGTTATCCCTTTTCCCAGTTTTCCATCCTTAAACCCCCTATCCTATCCCCCCTTCCCCCTTCTTCTATGAGGGTGTTCCCCTTGCCCTGATATTCCCCTACACTGGGGATTCCAACCTTGGCAGGACCGAGGGCTTCTCCTCCCATTGGTGCCCAACAAGGTCATCCTCTGCTACATATGCAGCTGGAGCCATGGGTCTGTCCATGTGTACTCTTTGGATGGTGGTTTAGTCCCTGGAGCTCTGTTGGTTGGTATTGTTATTCTTATGGGGTTGCAAAGACCCTTCAGCTCCTTCAATCCTTTCTCTAACTCTTCCAGTGGGGACCCCATTCTCAGTTCAATGGTTGGCTGCAAGCATCTGCCTCTGTATTTGTTATACCCTGGAACAGCCTCTCAGAAGACAGCCATTACAGGCTCCCATCAGCATGTACTTCTTGGCATCAGCAATATTGTCTGGGTTTGGTGGCTGTGTGTATATGGGTTAGATCCCTTGGTGGGGCAGTCTCTGGATGGCCTTTCCTTCAGTCTCTGCTCCAAACTTTGTCTCCCTATTTCCTCCCATGAATATTTTTGTTCTCCCTTCTAAGAAGGACTGAAGCATCTGCACTTTGGTCCTCCTTCTTCTTGAGCTTTTGATATATCTTGGGTAATCTGAGCTTTTGGGCTAATATCCACTTATCAGTGAGTACATACCATCTGTGTTCTTTTTTGATGGGGTTACCTCACTCAGGATGATATTTTCTAGTTCCATCCATTTGCCTATGAATTTCATGAAGTCATTGTTTTTAATAGCTGAGTAATATTCCATTGTGTAGATGTACCACATTTTCTGTATCTATTCCTCTGTTGAAAGACATCTGGGTTCGTTCCAGCTTCTGGCTATTATAAATAAGGCTGCTAGGAACACAGTGGAGCATGTGTCCTTGCTATATATTGGAGCATCTTTTGAGTATATGCCCAGGAGTGGTATAGCAAAAGCCACACTACTATGGCCATTAAAACTGTTTAAAAAATTTTCCATATGATTTAAGATTTTTTAACAAACCTTTATTCTTTTGCCAAGAGTGTAGGTTGCAATTTATAAATTACTACATCTTAACATTTAAAATTAATTATGGACTGAAAATCTAAAGTACAACCTGTGTTACCACGCACCAACTAAGGCTAATTATGGAAATTTAATATTAAAAACCAGAGAAAATAAGGAAGTCTATTAAGAAAGGTATATACTATACATCACAATTTCCCTTCAAAATATCACCGAGTACGCATGGCATAAATTAGTACAGGTTACCTAGAAAGCAGAGCTGGAGACAATGATTATACGCTAGTGCTTTACTGGGTAAATTCAATGTTCATAAAACTGGTTGTCTACAGGTATCACCCCCCCATGGCCCACACCCCTCTCACACACCCTGCCATGAGCACTGTTTCCTGAGAGAATGTCTGGAGAAGGTATCTGCAGGTCCTGTCCCTTGGGATCAGTAACATAGGAAGAAACTAATGGCTTTACTTTTCAGGTGGTACATGTCTCTTCTGTCTCTCTCGGTCAAGGTTCATGCCATGGGCGGTAATGTCATATTTTTGTATTACATCACCTAGTTATGTGGTCATCAGTAGAAATTCATATGACCTGTCCCCATGATGTAGACTCATTGAGTTAGACAGAGAGAGGTAAATGTGTTGAATTTGTTTCTTATGGCAGGAGTCATAGAGGAACGTGTAAGTCTAGAAGTCACTATGGGGAACGGGAGGGAGTTAGTGTTAAGTTGAAAGGTAACAAACAGTGAATGCTCCTAGGATTCAGTCCAGCAAGGAGATAGGCCTGAGAGTCAGATGGAATCATGAGTCATGTGGCTAAGTTCACAGTGGAATGCTATTCATTTTGTAGAAATTCAATTTGTATATATCGTTGACGTTATCTGACATTGCTATTTATTACCTACTACATACTGAGCCAACATAGGCAGAAGTACAGATCCGTATTCATGTGCTATTGTTAAGAGTTTAGCTAGATGATCAAGGACTTGGAAAAGGGTTAGGAGGCCAGTGATAGGAAGAGCAGAAGTGAGTTTGAAAGGATCCCCCTGTGAAGCTACTTCTTTTGCACGTTATTGAGCACTGGAGCATCCATCTTTATGATTAGGGAAATGAGGGGCTAGAGAGATAACTATGGTTAACAGAATCTGTTACTCTTGTGGAGGTTCTCTGCATGCATGTGGTGGCTCACGACCATCCATAACTCCAGGTCTAGGGGATCCAATGTCTTCTTCTGACTTCCGCAGACACAAAGCCTGCATGTGGTGCACACACATGCAGACGGAAAGAAGCTCACATGAACGGAATTTGAAAATAAAAATATTTAAAAATTAACTAGAAAGATAAAATGGCATGATTTGTATTGGACAGTTCCATCCTTTAGCTTGGTTCCATGTCTGATGTGTACACTGTGCATAAGCTTACCATCAAGGTTATCTCCTTGCCAAAGCCGTTAACACTATGGCTGTGGGGAGACAAGGAGCCCTCAGCATAGCACTGTCTCCAGGATATACAAACCAAACCCTGCGGGCAGACTAATTGCATTTAATGTGTTCCATCCTAAAGAAATTGGAGGTTTGCAATAGATGTATTTTGAAGATAGAATTTTTGCCTATCTTTCCTGCCATTCTTCTGCCACAGAATTACTTGTCTTACTCATTTTATTCTATATATACATGATCAAGAGACTTGTTTTGAAGAAACAAGTTTCATAGATACAAGAAACAAAGCTGTAAGAACAAGGTTCTGGGAATATAGAAACAAGGTTTTGGTGGTCAGAGTGACCCGGCTTAGTTGACACCAGCCAAAACAAACAAAGCTGTTCTCGGAAAAAGACCCTCTACCCCTCCATGTGGTAAATTCCGAGAAAAACTACCAGATGTGTCAGCCTGACCTTATCCAACCAGCTCCCCCTACCCCTCTTTCCCAGGGACTTTCCAAGGCCAGGTGCAGAGCGGAATGAGGAAATTGGCTAGTTAAGCAAAAAACAGCCCCTTGAGGGAACCAACCAATGCCTGAAGAGATCCTTTGTCCTGTGTTCCACCAATCAGAGTAAGCCAACTAGCCCTGTTGCTGAGGTCTGCCCTCTGTAAAGTATAAAAGATGTGTGCTTTTTGAGTTCAGGGTTGCCTCTCTCTACGTGGATGAGCAACACCGTGCTCCTGGATCAATAAACCTCTTGCCATTGCATCAGTCCATTGTCATATTGTGTTCTGTGGATCGCACTCCTGAGCTAAGACCACTTTGGGGTCTTAAAACAGTTTGAAAGGGAAAACAAAGCATCGATGAGCATGTCTTGATAGAATGAATTAATCTTGCTCCATTACTCATCACTCAGAAGTAGGCTGGTCTAACTAAAAAGAAACATGGCTTACTAGGAATATATGCAACTGAAAATTAACAGTTAAAGCAAACAAGTTCTCAAAATAACGCATAGGAACCCATCCTGTCACTGAAACAGTGAGCTCTGCTTTCCTGTGGATCTCAGACACCAAGGCAGATGACACAAGAGCCTCTGGCTCCCTGCGTGCATAGAGCAATGACCCCACCTTACCCCTGTGGACCTCTTGTATCACTGGGAGGAAAACATGCAAAAGGAAAGAAAGAAGATGAGATCCTGGCTCGTGTGACTGATTCCAGTGATCAAAGAGAAACTAGCAGTGAGGCTAAGGCGGGTTCTCCAAGATGCGTGTTAATGCTTTCCTGCCTCACAGAAAAGTGCACAAATCCTGCAGCTATGGCAACAGCAACAACAGCTGACCGAGGATGAGATCTGGGATTGAGAATTTGGATTACTCTACTAGGTAAAGAACCAACTAGCAGAGGTCCTGGCTATCAGCCAGGCAAATACAGCGTTGATACCGGAAACAGGAAGTCATCTCTGTATATAGTGACCCAGTGAAGAAACAAGAACTGTAGTGTATTTTCCAGATATTCAGTTTGAAGCCTTGCCGTACAGCGACCATTCATTATTTCCATCCTTTTCCACCTTTATGTTTCAGTACTCGGTGGTGGAGGTTACCCCCATAACTTAGTCTTTAGGTATTCTATTTTATCCCGACAGGATTCCAAGAACACTTAGCATAGCCCGCAGCGGATTCATGACTACAGGGATGCTCTCTGCCTTGGGAGAGGCGTAAGAATTTTGATACTTTCAAGTAGGATAGCTCTATTTTTTTTGAAGTATAGGTTTAAAGTCATTCTTATGATGGTAGGAAAGATCAGACCTGTGAGAAGGATTAATATAGAAAGTGAGTAGCAAAATGTTGGTAACATCTTGGCTTCTCTGTTCTTAACCCGTGCATTGTTACATCCTGTGTACTGGTGGAGACAGGCCTCTAAACACTGTTTTTGCTGTTGATATAATGTTATACTGTATCAGTAGGGGTCACTATAGGAACATTGAGGATAAAGAGAGCTTTTCTTCATAGTTCCAATGTGCTTCCAGATGCTTCTCCTCAGTCCTGACGAAGGGTTGCCAAAAGCACATATGGAAGAGATCTCATGGTACATGTACCCATTGAGCTGCAGTGGCAATCTTGGGGATGGCTTCCTGTCAGGTATTACGGGCACTCCTGGGGGCAGACTCCCAAGATGTTTTGTGATCACTAAATCTTTATAGTTTTGGACCCATCCCTTAAGGGGAATTTTCTTGCTTTTAATGCCTTACTATTTAATTTATTTAATTCTGTGCATGTAAGAGACTTTTAGCTATTTTCATTTTTAACACTAATTTCTTTTGAAATTGTAACATAATTATATTTCTTCTTTTCTCTTTCCTCCCTCCAACCCTTTGCTTTCTCTCAAATTCAGTTTAACTGTTGTTACACAGACACACAGACACACACAGACACAGATAGACACACATAGATACACACAGACACACAGTCTCTCTCTCTCTCTCTCTCTCTCTCTCTCTCTCTCTCTCTCTCTCCCTCTCTCTCTCTCTCTCCTAAATGCATAAAAACACTCTTTTAAGTACATAAAATGTTATCTGTAGGCATATGATCTCAGGGATGAGGATGTGGTATTGGATAACTAAACCAGACTATTCCCTCTGGAAGACCATTTCTTCACTCTCAGTTTTCCCTGGGTGTCTACAGTCGACACTGTTGCCTAAACCAGTCCCGGACAGTGATGACACCAACAGACTCACTAACATGGGAGAGGGAAAGATCGAAGGGACCCAACCCCAGGCATTTCCTTTTTATTCCTCCCTGTTGTGGCCACCTGCCTGCTGGTCTCAGACCACTGGCACCCTCGAACGGTGTTTTTGGCATTCCGGTTTGGACTGCAAAGTCTTTTACTAGTTTTAGCTCTCTACTCTGGAGGGATATCTGATTATGCAATAACCTTCAATCAGTTTGGCCTGGGGAAGCCATTATATCTCTTTGCCTGCCCATGGGTTCTACCCTTTTCTCTATGAAGTTTGAATCCCAGACTTACAGAGAGGACCTCCACCCAACCATATTTCTTTACTGACTGTTTTTTTTTCTCTGCCTGGTATTAAATATGCTCCTTAGTTTTTGGTTTATAATCTTTCTATCAAACTTTCCCACACAAATTATTATACTTTCCATTTCATTAAATCTTAATATCCTGTAAGAATTTTAAAAGAAATTTTGTACGATTTACATATTTTATTTCAAATAAACCAGTAGATAATAGTATACCCTTGGTATCAGTTGTTAGCCAAGGATGTGAATTATAACTTACAAACATGGTAATCTCAAACAGCTGTATCAGAACCACAAGCTGAGTGGCCAGTAATCTGCTTGATATTTGACACAAAAGAGAGAAGCCTGCAGTTCCTGCAGCCATTCCTAATTAGAAATGGAGAGCTGTGCTTCAGGCTGTTGTAAGAAGTTTCACTGTTGATGGGAAGGATTCGAGAATGGCATCTCCTTGGGTCATCAACAGGGTTAAATTCTTCCTTAAATCATTTTCTTCCTTAAATCATTTTACTAGAGCTCAGAGAAGTAGGGAATGGGTGGTTGGTGTTCCGGTAATGGGGCAGAGGTTTCTTAGAGGAACAGCAGTTGAAAAAGAACTGGACACAGACCACTCCCATGATGCTCTCCACGCTGAGACCTGTGCGTCCCATTGGCTTCCTCAGCAGGATCTTTTAGGGAAAAGCCTGACATGATGGTTATCAATACCTTGGGTAATTTCAAAGAAGATGAAAAAAAACATGGATGAAATAACTCTTTTCCTCAGTTCTCCTAATGTTGTCACTGTCCCAAAGGAGACACTACAACAGAAAAGAAAGTTTTGGGACTCATGCCCTTCCTTTATACATGTTTGATATAAAAAATGTTGGTTTGTAGATGATGTTTGAACGAAAAAAAAATAGGAAGCAATTTAACCTCCTGGACAATATAGCACTTTACTTCCTGCCCTTTTCATTTAGTATTTATTATCTAGTGCTTAGTAAAACGGCGGTCAAAGCATTTGAAATCAGGATAACTGTAATGTTTTTAGCACTCTGGTGTTTCCAAGTACACACACACACACACACACACACACACACACACACACAAATATGATATAACTCTTGAATAAAGGATCTGAACAGTTTTTAAAAAAAATAGAAATATTCCAAGAATCCATTTAAAATTTTATTAAAATGTAATTATGTATTTAAGCTAAATGGATTATGAGATTAAAACTTCAGCTGAGCCCAGGCAAAAGGAAATAATAACATTTTATGAAAACCAAAAGCCTCACTTACAACTTGAAATGTGATCGTTTCCCCCATTGAATCTGATTATTTCTGTTCCTAACACAGTGCAATCATATACTAATCATCACACCATGCTCTAAACAGTGAGCTAGCCACTTCCTTTGTACTGTTTCGTTTAATTAATAAGCACACTTGTATAAAGAATGCAAAGAAAAGGGCTTGACTTAACTCTGCTGAGCATTGGCTTGTAAATTCATTGCAGAGGTTCATGGAGAATCAAAGTGTTCTGAGGAAGATGTTAGATTGTTTTCTTTTACGAAAAATAGATTTTTTTCATACAATATATTCTGGCTATGTATTCCTCTCCCCCTACTCCCGCTAGTTCCTTCCCACCTCCCCTACCCTCCGGATGCACCCTCTGTCTCTCTTTAGAAAACACACAGGCATCTAAGGAATAATAATAATGATAAAACAAAATAAGATAAATAGAAAAACAAACATAGTTGAGTAAGACAAAACAACCAAATAAGAAAAAGAGCCAAATTTCAGTACCAGTATTGACTGGATTCTCTAGTTTCCTGCCTGTCATTACTTACACCTACCCTAAAGGCCACTGGCTGGTTGTAACTCAAATCTTGCTCAATGTTCTTAAGTAAAATTTCACCTAATCAAGAATCAGATAAACAACAACATCCCCCTTTCCCAGAGCCCATAATTCTACAGTGTTTAATTTTTCTGAATTGGGAGTTAGACCACTTCAGAATTAACCCCTGAGGGACGACAAATGGCTGTTGGCAAACAGATATTACTATAATCCCAGAATCTGGCAAGCAAACATATGTCCAGGTCTGTGTAGACACTTTGTCAAATACAACCCGGGCAACAGATCAACCTGGAGAGCATGCTATTCATATTGTATCACTCAGACTTGCTTTGCCTCCTTCCGATTTCAGCCCAAGCCCCTCCATTTTCTGATCCAAAGTCCCCTTTCTTTCCTCAGTTAAATTTAACAGTCCTACTCCCACCCCACTGCTGCCATGATCCTAGGAAAGTCCCACCACCTCTTCCAGTCCCTTGATGTCTCAGGGGCTGGGAGGTTGGGAACTGGGGGTGGTGGTTGGGATGGAGGGAGTAATAGTTAGCTTTTCCATGTGCTTAGGCAGAACCTGGAAGTTCTCGCTGGAAATTTGGGAAGATTGTTTTAAATAAAGCCCTTAAAAATTTCAGATAATCCTCTACTTAAGTTCTACACTTCCACTTTGATTTTGTCCTATTTTTCTGTCGCTGGTGATCTCAGCCCTTTTACCCTCTTTACCATAGATAAGATATACTGGGTTAACCAACAATAGGGCATTTCCATTTACTCTTGCAAACCTCATTGGGCACCACTTATCAACTGTCCTGTGGCTAGTGCGGTTTTAGTCTCCCTGGGTCAAAGGTGGCAAACTCCAGAAGTTTGAACCAGCAAAAACAAACAAACAAAAACAAACCTAAAAGATAAGCCAAAGAGCTGAGTGGAGATACTTTAGTCTCCTGCCTGTCGTTACTTATACCTACCTGAAAGGCCACTGACTGGGGTTGTAAGTCAAAATCCTGCTCAATTTTTGCAAGCAAAATTTCACCTAAGCAAGAATCAGATGAAGTAGGAACTCCAAGCCTTTGAGCTCAAGACAGTTCAAAAGCACGTCTCATTTTTATTACTAAGGCAAACGAAACAGAAGGTGCTGTTTACGGCTAACCTAAATTCAAGTACAGTGAGGAAATGCATCTGCTGTTGTGTGTTATCATCTTTGGTCATGTAAAAAGAGACAAGAATACTCCTCGAAGGCCTTTGCCTTCCACACGGAGATAATGGAGACGTGACAGAGCCTTTCCCTCACGTCTTTGCTTTGCGGTGCATTCACTCATGCAAGTCTTTCTAGAAGGTCACGTGAGAACAACACTTCGATTCTGCCCCTTCTATAGCTCAAAGGATGATCAGAGCTTTCTTATCTAGGTCCCCATCATATATAACATCATAAAGTGCCTGTGGATGGGACCCTGCTGCTACAGCAGACGGCCAGGGTTTGGTTCTCAGCCCCGAGCTCTGGCGGCTCACCAGTGTCTATAACTCCAGTTCCAGGAGATCCAGTGCCCTCTTCCGGATCCCCCATTCACCAGGCACACGTATGTATGGTGCTCATTCACCGTGTAGGCGGTCATATTTATGCATAATGTGATGAAGAAATATTTCTAAATTGCATATAAATGAATGCACCAAAGGACAGGATAAAATGCAGTGGGGGAAGTCAGGGGTCAGTGAAGTTAAAGAAGTGAAATTATGATACTGAAATTTTAACATCTGGGGTCGGGGAAGTAGAAGGGTGAGAGATAATTAGATTGGAATGTATTTTGAAGTTAAAGTCAACAGAATGTTTTAATATATGTGCGTCCTAGTTGATGTAGAAATCTATGTAGCCCAGGCTGGTTTGTAATTATTGTGGTCTTTGCCTCCCAAGATTATAGACACGCCTTACTGTGCCTGATAGTCATATTGGATGAAGGGGAAAAACAAGAGCTTAATTTAGATATATTAAAGTTGAATGCATCTTATTCCTTCAAAGGGAGTCATTGATAAAGTTGAATGCATCTTGTTCCTTCAACGGGAGTCTTCGAATAGGCAGCTGGCTACAAGCATGGAGACATCAGGCCAGGCTGTAAATTGTGGCATCTGCGGCAATGATGGTATTTAAAGTCACTGGACAGGAAGAGATTACCTGGGGTAGAAGGATTAAGAAGAGCTGAGTTCTGGAAGCAAGTCAACATTTAATCCTTAAGAACCAGTAGGAGGAGAATCTTTCAGTTCTTCTTAAAGAGAAATGTGGTAAGTTTGCTTGTTCAGAATGGTGAGAGTTAAGCTGGTGTCATCCTCAGATGTGTGATTTGGGGAGACCAGAGAATGTCTGACTCTAGAAGAAATGAGGAATGCGCAAATACTTTTAAGAATAGGGATTGGTAAATATGGCAGTAGGTGTAGGCGTCCCAGGTTGTTGTTTTTTTTTTGTTTTAATGAAAGGTATTAATGATGCGCATACAGCCACAAGCATGGTCTGTAATCCCTAGACTTTAAGTGTGAATTGAGGGCATTGCCAGACTTTCAATCACTAAAAGACATGAGCTATGTGTCGGGGTACGGTATAGTCCTTTTGTTGGCATCTTCGCTAAAATCAATAGCATCGAGTATGAATGGTTCCAGATTCTCCCTTTTCAGACAAATAGAATAACTTCCCCAGGCTGGCTTCTCCTTAGCCAGGATCCCAGGAACCCTGGCCTGAGTGAGGCAGGAGTGGCAGCCCCTACATGCTGCCTGACAGGCTCTGAGTGATGGATGGGTGGTGTTTGATGGATGGCCCACGCGGATCCACTGACTCACTCCAGCAAGATTAATCGTTGTAGATTTTACAGACATCTTTCAAGAAGGACACATTTCTGCTTATCTCTCTTACGTTCATCACAAAAAAAAAAATCTGGCACTTTGCAACTTGTCATAATATATAAAGACGCATAAAACATTCCCACGCCGACTGAGGGTGCTTTCAGTGAGTCATGTAGCTCCTTTTGTATCCTCAGAGCAAACGGAATTGTTCCAGTGCAGCATGTTAGGTACGTTCTCAATATGAATTAGCCTTAGACATGAAAGTAAAAACTAAAACAGGAAGTTCCCGACACCAGCAAACCAGCATACATCGTTTTTAAAGTATACCCATGATCAAAGTATCAATACTGGTCATTGTGTCTGCTGCTCCTTAGAGGATAGAACGGTGCTGAAATATATTGAATTTAATACATTTTCATTAAATGAAATAATGTATGAGTGATATGTATAATATCTTATTTATGAAAATTTAAAATACTGACGTTTTCTCAGAAGAAACTATATTGATGTATATGTATACAGACACATATATACTATTTATATGTTAGTTGACATTTGAATAGGGGCTATTCTGGGAAAGCATCGGAATTAATTGTTTTATAATTTTTTATTTTAATTTTGATAGCATTTTTTGTTATTGTTTCACATAAGGTAGACTTAGGCATGGAGGAAAAGCTTAACTAGCTACTTTTAAGCCCCTGGGGTTCTTAAAAAGTAATATTTGGATACAATTTGAGAGTCTTGTGTGTTAAAACTCCACTCATTTCATAATATCTGAAAGTAGAAAATTTCAGATTTTCAAAATATTTTGTATATAATGTTTGGTTTTAAGTCATGGGGAGAAAACACTGGAAAGAGATAGAAAAGAAGTAGTAAGTATGAAGAATAATAAAAACCAAGTTATTTATTGAAGACACAAAGAAGTAATTGGTTCTCCTCTTGCAAAGTAATACTATTCCTTGAATTTTTGGCTCCATCTTCTTTGGTCATATTTCTAGCATAGTAGTTATAAAACATAATAATTGATTTTGGATCTACTTTAGCCATTTTATATGCATTGTTTCAATTGATCGTCACACGACTGCCTATTGCTATGTTGTTGCTTAAACGCTGATAAAATGAGGTAGGCGGTACACTAAGATGTTACTTATTGTCTGTGTAGTGTTGTTTCACTAGACATGCTATCATAGTAACCAGCAACACTGGACCTGCCTTATTCTCTGGATAGCATTTCTGGGTCCTTTACCACAGGATCTCAGCAAAAATTCTAAGAGTTACACAAGTCAGGGGTTGAGAAAAACTGTGTGTTCATTTCATGTAAATAGTTATTAAAAAAGCCTTTACAAACTAATTTTATATGTAATCACCAAAGAACCTCACAGAAAGCAAATTCCCAGTTATATACCTGTATTGATATGTTGATAATATGATATATATGATATATAGGATATAACTCAGATATGATAATATATCTGATATATATATATATAATTATATATAATTTGAGAGAGGATATTATTATGTAGTTTCAGGCTAGCCTTAAAACTTGAGATGCTTTTGATTCATCTTCCTATATATTGGGATTAAAGGTTCACACCACTGTGCCCAGCTCACAAAAACATAATGAAGCCTGGTGTGGCAGGGCATGCCTTCAATCCCAGCAAACAGAAAACAGAGGTTTCCTGAGATCTTCTGAGAGTTTGAGGCCAGCCTGGTCTACATAGGGAGTTCTAGGACAGCCAGAGCTACAAGATAAAGAGAACTTGTCACAAACAAACAAAGAAAACAACAACAAAAACAAAAGCCTTGAAAGAGTGAGTGCTCTGTCGCGGACTAAAGTGCTTGGTGCCATTTGCTCCTCTGCCCAGGTTCCCTGCAGTCTTAATACCGCAACGCTCATAAACATACTCAGGGGTTCACTTCTACACCCGTGAATACAGTGATACTCAGGGGTCACTTCCTCACCTGTGAGTTACAGAATGAACTTTCTCTGAGTCCTGGCCCCACATGCATCTCCCGCCATCGACAAAGGCCAAGAGGAAGGTGGCATTTCTAATCTTCTAGTAGAAATGAACCAGGTCATTACCTCTGAGTCCGGTGGGACACTCAGCTGAAACAGACCTAACCTTTACCCCTTCTGTTGGGTGGGTTCAGCCTGAAGGTAATGTCAACACGAAACACAAAAGACAGAAAGGAGAATCTTACACTCCATGGAGGCTGGGAAGTCATTTGGATTTGTATGCCTAATAGAATGGAAACACACACACACACACACACACACACACACACACACATACATACACACACACACACACACACACACAATGCTATAACTAAAACTGGTACTACACTCATCTGGAAAACTAAACACTATCTCAGGCTTCCAGATTTAGTAGGACTCAGAAGGTTTAAAGGACATTGTTTTTTTCCCCCTATTAATTAATTTATTTATTCACTTTACATCCTGGTCGATGCTCCCTGTTTCCCCCCTCATACGTCTCACCTCCCCTTTTCCTCTGAGAGGGTGGAGGCCTGGCCCCTTGGTATCCCCCAACCCTGGCCCATCAAATCTTTGCAGGGCTAGGCACAGCCTCTCCCACCATGCCCAGACGAGGCAAGCCAGTCAGGGGAATAGATTCCGTAGACCAGTAACAGCTTTAGGGACAGCTCTTGCTGCAGTTGCTGGGGGACCCACATGAAGACTGAGTTGATTTTCTGCTACATACGTGCTGGGGGCCTTGGATCAGCTTGTGAATTGCTCTTCGGTTAGTGATTCAATCTCGAGAGGCCCCCCCCCCCCCAAGGGTCCAGGTTATTTGGCTCTGTCTTCCTGTGGAATCCCTATCCCCTTCGGAGGTTCCAGATCATTCTTAAAGGGCACTCTTTTCACATTTACATACAATTACAACCTGCATAAATTCAAAGAGTTTAATTAGATGTTTTGATCTATTTGTACACTGTGGAATGACTGACTGTGCCTAATGAAGCCGATTGACATATCCATCTTCAAATCATGTTGTGGACTGGTTTGTAAATGTCTGCAAAGACCAGTCTGTTAAAGGCTTGCTCACCAGCCTGTGTACTTACCAGGGAGAACTGAAGTATTTAGGAGCCATTTGCTTCCTAGTAGAAGGAAGGTGTCTTTGGGAGACTTCCCTGGAAGAACATGGTAGCTATGTTCACTCCTTCCCTCTTCTTCCTAGTTCCTCAGTAGTGGTTTCCTCTATCCTTTCCCTCTACCACAGTACACCTTGCCATGGGCCCACAAAACACAGGTCCAACCAACTATGCACCAAGACCTTGGAAACCATGAGCTAAAATAAACTTCAACTAAAAGGTACGTTGTCACAAAGATTAACTTGCGGGTAACTTTTCTGTGGTAAGAGCTGCTCTGTGATAAAGTTGATGCATTCATTATTTACAGCTTCACCTTGTGCATCAAGCTCGATCTTATCCATCTAACAACTGCAAGCTCATATCCAACCAACTTTCCCATGCATGTGTGTATATATGTGAGTGTGTGTGCATGTATACATGGTGTGTATGCATGTGTGTATGTGTTCATATGTGTGTGCATGTGTGTCCATGTGTGTATTCATGTGTGTACATGTTTGTGCATGTGTGAGTGTGGGTATGCATGTGTGTGTGCATGTGTGTGTACAGATGTGTCTGAGTGGGTCTATACATCTGTGTGAGTGTGTATATATGCATGTGTGTGTACCTGTCTGCATGGATGTGTGTGTGAGTGTATGTGTGCACGCATGAATGCATATGTGTATGTATGTGTGTATAGTATGTGTGAATATCTACTTTTTCATCCACTTGCAGGATTTAATTTGTTATTTAACAGATGGACACACAGTGAGTGCAGGAATATAATTTACTGCCTTAAAACTATATTCTTATAGTTTTGGTTGTGAGCCTAGCCTTTAACGGCTGAGCCACCTCTCCAGCCCAAGACAATATTCTTAATTCTTTTAGATGTATACTTCAAAGTGGAATCACTATATCATTTGGAACCTCTATTTTTAAGTTTTTACATTTTTTTTTTTTTGTGGAGCCTCCAAACACTTTTCCAAAATGGCTTTGCCAATTTACATTTTCACCAACAATGAGAAAGGATTCCCTCAAGAAAAGCTTTTAAAATTCACAGACTGTATAAAAGTTAAATAGTTCTGATGGCTAAATTTGGTTGACAATTTGACTGCATTTGGAATCAACTAAAACCCAAACCACTAGGCACTCCTGTGAGAGATTGTCTTAATCAGATTATTCCATGCAGGAAGCCCCACCCTAAATCTGGGTCACACCCTCTGGCAGCTGTCCAAATGGAAGGACATAGAAGAATTTTTGCTTTTTGCCTGCTTGCCCTCTTTCTGGCTAGTTCATCAGTACTGTGGCTGCTGGCATTAAATTTATGTTCTTTCGGATTCCAATACAGACAGATGACCAGCAGTTCTCTGGGACCCCAGCACCAGACCACTAGACTGAGTCTGCAAACATCCAGCTTTAGAGACTGAACAACCAATTTCCAGATTCTCAGAATTTTCTGTCATAAAGTAGCCATTGTTGGACTAATTGGACCACATTCTGTAAGCCAACCTAATAACTATATATATATACACACATATATATATATACATACATATATACATATATATATACATACATATATACATACATACATAATATCCTTATGTAGCAGCATTAATGGTGTAATTTAAAAAATATCTAACATCATTCTTTTATTTGGAATGTTTAGTTATTAATGTAATCACTGATGCAGTTGGTTTACTTCTGTAATTTTGCTATTTGTTTCACGTACCTCTCACCTGGTCTTCCTTCCTTTCACCTTATTTTGTTATAATCAAATATTCTTTTTTTTTTTTTTTAAAGATTTATTCATTTATTATATATAAGTACACTGTAGCTGTCTTCAGACACACCAGAAGAGGGCATCAGATCTCTTTACAGGTGGTTGTGAGCCACCATGTGGTTGCTGGGAATTGAACTCATGACCTCTGGAAGAGCAGTCAGGTGCTCTTAACCGCTGAGCCATCTCTCCAGCCCATAATCAAATATTCTTACAACTCAGTTTTCCTCTTAATACTTGAGTTATACTTTTTTAACTTTTGTTCACTTTTTGAGGACTTTTGGAATTCGTCTTATTTATAAAATGTGTTGAGGGGTAGTAAATGCCTCTTGTGCTCCTTAATGTGGAATTGATGACTGTCAGTATTATTCACATATAGGTCAGTCCTCCATACACCTAGTCTGGAAACGGCCACTGTGTCTGGGATTACTTTCTTCTTTCCATCTCTCCCTTTATTCTTTTTAATTTTCAAAGTGCATCTGTGTGTATATGTGTGTGTGTGTATGTGTGTGTGTGTGTGTACATGCATGGAAGTGCATATATATATGGTGCATATAAGTGCATATATATTTATATATGAGAGTGCTGTGCTTGCACACTTCTTTGTCTATGCATGCATGCCTTTGTGCAAATTTTGAAGTCAGAATTAGAGGTTGGCTGTTTTGCTTTATCTCTCTCCACCTTATATACCGAGGCTGCATCTACCAGTTGAACTCAGAGGTCTCTGATCTGGGTGCTCTAGTTAACCTGTTTGCTCTGGGATTCCATCTCTGCCTTCTAAGTGCTGGGATTATATGCAGGCCTTCCTTTTGCCTCCAGTCATGTGAGTGCTGGGGATCCAAACCTTTGATCTTCATATCAAAATATTATTTTTGAGTTCTGTCCATTTATTCTCACCTTAATTCATATGGTTATATGGTTTGCATCTCTTTGCTAGTTTAAATGATCTCATTTTGGAATGCGTGCTACCGTTTTCTCTGTCAAGGATCATTTTGTCTTGTGTTCCTCGTCTTTGGGAATGTACCCTGTTTTGTATTCTCTGGTGAAATTTCCATGAGTTTAAATCTCACTCCATTGTTCTTTCTTTTGTCTTCTTTGTGTGGATCTAGCTTGTTTGAAACCATAGGAATTTCAGTTCACGCACCTCTCTGAGATCTCCTGACTTGATCTCCCTGGCTGATTTCACCCAAGTGTTCATGTTTCTTTCATCTTATGTGTCCATGTCCTTTTCATTTTCCCACTCTGTTTTCAGATCTGTATGCTAAATATGGTGATATGTTTGGGAATTTATAAGATCCCAAGTCAAAGTGCCTGACCTGTAGGCTGGCTCTATGTGTTCACCTACTCCTACATTGGGTTTTCAGTATGGTCCTCTGTATTTCCTAGAAGATACTTGGTATTCTTCGAGCATCTTCACATGAGGTTACTAGATATAATAAACATTGCTGTCTTCTGCCCTTTCTTGCACATTATACATACATCCATGCACACACACACACACACACACATACATACACATACATACCACGCACACATTCATACCACACACATAAACACACATACACCACACACATACACACACACATATACTACACTCACATACACATATGCCACACACATACATACTACACAAATACACAAATGCACACACACTACACACACTACACATACACGCAGACACATGCACACACACATATACTACACACGCACTGCAGCTCTAAGTGGCTTAGTCTTCTCCATTTATATTTTGAGGTTCACAGGGATTTCCTTTCATCCATTTTGTCAATGTCTCTTGTTTTGTTTTTGCCACCTGTTTTAACATCAGAATTTTAGAAAATAAAAAAGTATACCATCACCCAATTACAACCTTTCCTTAATGCCATGCTATATTCTAAGTCGATTTGCAGATTATATACTCATCAAAAACAAATGGCTGATTGGTACCTGACTAAGCCATTCTCAACCTCTGCTGGGTAGGACAGCACGGGCTTGGATTTACATAACATTCTTTATTTTGGATCTTCATTCTCTGGACTGGGAAATCCTTATGCAGGGATGCGGCCAGTTGGCTTTAAACTGTGTCCAATATTGACTGCTAATAACCTGAGCACAGACTTGAAGTGGACTTAAGCTCTACCAAAATGTAAAGGGAGCTGAGCATGGTGGTGCTGGCATTTAATCTCAGCACAAGAGGATCTCTGTAGGTTCGATATATATATCTGATCCATATATAAAGTTTCAGGAGTGCCAGAACTACACAGAGAGACCCTGTCTCGAAACAAAGAAGCAAACAATATCATCATCAAGAACAAAAGGCAAAGGGAACTTTGTGCAAATGCAGGCAACCTGGAGTGAAGCATCTACTCTGTCTGCAACTTTGACCAGGTTAGATCTTCAGTAGACTGTGTCTTTCTTGCTTCTGAAAATATGTGTTTTACAGTCTAGTAAAAGAATAGGAATCAAAGATGCAATGTTTAGGGATTTCTTTAAAAACCAGAAACACAGGGATTGCACATGCTAGGAAAGTTCTTTCTACTACTGACATACATCCTGAGATTGCACTTAAATTATATTATAATAACTTTATTCTTTGAAAATTTCATATGTATACATATAAGTGTACAACATATATGTATATGCATGTGTATATATATATATATACACATATATATAGTATGTATCTTGATAATTTCAACATCCTACTCCCCTTTAATTTTCTAGAGATATTTTCCACATATTTCCTTCCAAACTTTATTTGCTACTTTTAAATCCATTATCTCTATCTATCTATCTATCTATCTATCTATCTATCTATCTATCTATCTATCTATCTTTCTATCTATCTAAACACAAATTTATAAATATTTAACTGAATGAGTCCAATTCTTCTCTGTATGAAAGTCTGTTCCAAATATCACTTCCAAATAGTGCTATAAAACCATCACTAGATGTCCTTTGGTCTTTGGAGAATATATTACATTTTTAAATCGTGTTAGCAGGCCTTTAGAGTGGTCAGCAAACAGACACAATTCCGACTAGTATCTTTTGAAAGCGCTAAAATAAACGACACCAGAGCGACACAAATTGCTTAGTTATAACTTTTAAGTGTTGTCTCTTGTTAATAACATCGGTGAAGTTTGGCTCTTGATTTTAGTCTGTCTGGACACCCGGAAGCCAGACAGCCATCTGCTCCATATATTTCAGATGCTGGTTTGGTCGAGTCCAAGCCCAGATGACCTCTAAAGCACCTTGGAGGAAACATTGCATATATTCTGAAAGTGATCATACACCATCATCATATTTACTAAGTAAACTATATAAATAATAGTGTCTGAGAATCAGTCACACAGAACAGTTCGGAAAGGTCATGGTTGTCACATTAATTCTCATTAATGACTAGAAAGAAAGAGCAGGAATAGAATAGGGTTGGGCACAGTGAGCCCGGGCCTAAGCCGAAACTCACCAAGTGGACTGACCGGAAATAAGTAATCGCTGATGTGTGTGCCTGACCACTATATTTGGGGACTGTGGGATAGTGAGGATGCTCTCTGCAGGGTCATTGTGTCTATGCCATTTTAAGTCCTCTGGGTTGAAGAGCAATGGCTTACATGTGTATAGAACCCCACAGAACAAGCATTGTGGGAGGTTTTGCTTTAAATGCTGGTCTATTAGATCGTCTCTGAAAAACAAGTCATGTAGATTAAAAGCACTAAAAATACTATATACCATGTTCTACTTTTGGAGAACTGACTTAAGAATAACACACATAAGGTGCTGACATTCAGAAGTCCAGGTATCTATTCACAATCTACTATTTATAGATGACCCTATCCATACCCTATACGTTTTCAAAGATCTGCTAATTGGAAAGAACTGCAAACTACTAGACACATTGGAAAGAACTGTTTGTGAAAGACCCTCAGATTGAGGACACTCTCGCTCCAATCCTGAGGACACCCACCATCCCAAAAACGCGCGGGACTCAGTCTTGATGTAAAAACAAGAGGTTTACTTTGGGATACCAGTGCATTGGGGCTCGACACGGTCCTCACGCAGGAGGAATGTGAAGGGCCCAGACCATCAGAAATGTACAGCTTATATAGCCACACAGCTTCATTAGCTCAGCTATTCTGGTGCCAAGGATATCTGACTAGGCAGATGTTTTCTGTCCTGGAGTTCCCAGGACAAGGCTGCAACCATATCAACACAGCCATTTCAGTACCAAGAACGTCTGACTTGATATATGTTTTCCCATCCTGGGGTTCCCAGGACAAGGACCAAAGATATCTGACTTGGCAGATGTTTCTCTCCTGGAGTTCCCAGGACAAGGCTATAGCTATGTCAGCACAGCTATGTCAGTACCAAGGACATCTAACTTGATATAGGTTTTCCCATCCTGGGGCACAATCTATAGTGGTCAGTCAGCTTCCCGGAGATGTTTCCTGCCTTGTAATTGCCCTGCAATAAATACGATCTATACGGTCTGTTCTTATGGCCGGGCAGCTTCCTAGAGAGTGGGTGGGAATGTGCTTTCTGTACTTTCTGGTCTATTGTCTAACGTCTAGGGACTAAGCAAGGGCCAGCTTAAAAGATTCTCATTCTTAAGAAATAGCTGCACTAATATCAAATGGGGATCTTTCACTTGCACCTAAGGAGAGCCCACAACTCTTTGAAATTACTGTTTATATGATGATAAATTTCATGAGTCATAGGCTCTAAGCAATCCTAGTGTGATTTTTAGAGAAAACTGGATAATCAACTCACTAGAAATACAATTCCATTTCTATCGCTGGGTGCAAGGAAGAGCGAGAATGCTTGCTGAGAACTAGGAAGGATAAACGTGCTAAGCTTGACAGCAGAACAATCCCCCGTATGGCCAAGGAGCATAGTGTGATGTTTTAGAGTTAGAGATGTGTGCAAGACATGAATTTGCATGAAACAAATAATACGTATCCTTTGTCCTTGATCTGTCCTGAAGGATTCTTGCCTTCCAATCTCACTTACAACTATGGGTTTCTACCTGATGGGTCATGGGTCATTGTCTTCTTCAGAATTACGTTTGAAATGTGGTTAAAAGTCCTCTTTGTTCTTGGGTGTTTGACAGGTGTGTGTTTCGTCCATTCGCCAGCTGGGCACTGTGCATCCCAGCTCACTGCCATCCCTGGCTTTCCTCTCCAATTTATCCATAACATTTGATGCCCCCTCTCCTACCCACCTGCTCTCACATACTCACTTCCCTAAAGCATCGTTAGAGGGGAATCCAGGGTTTTAACAGAGCGTGCGATGTTCAGGGTCTGTGCCAAGCCTTGCTCACTTGCTGTTTAGTGACGGTGTCTATTGTGGTCTGCACTTGCAGAGGCGAACCCTCTGTGGAGGGCAGGTTAGGCTCTACAGCAGGGATAGTTCCCTTCCTAAAGACATTCTGGTAGGCCTGATGGTTAGGCACTTCTTCTCCTCTGAAAAAAACATCAAATCACACAGAGCTGTTCACTAATGATATCAACCACAAAGGAATAGATTAGACAGACAGACAGACAGACAGACAGATAAATAAACAGATAACAGCACTTCCCAGAGAGAGACAAAAAGAAACCATGTTAACCATTCAGGTTTGGGGCACTTAGGTGGTGGAAATCCTAGGCTGTCTAGTAGTTTGCAGTTCTGGTCCCTGCCGTTGGCTAATATAAATGGCCAGAAGCAAAGTTCTTATAGAAGCTGACAATGTAGCATACCTCCAGGTCGGTATTCTTTCAGTGGGGTTGGGGGTGGGAGGGTTGGGAGGGAGGAGAAAAAAAGGTAAATATCTTCTTTCAGTTGCTGGCAGTTGGTGAGATTTTCCAAGTCACCAGGGTACAAGGCATTCTTATTTGGGGGTTCCCACTGGACCCATAAAGCCATTCTTCTATTCCCTACCAAGTCACTGTTCAACTAATTGATCAATAGTTTCCTAACCAGACTGTTCAATGAGCTGCATCAGGAGAGAGATCATGATAAAAGTCTTTCTTGCTATTTATATCTACTCAAAACATTTCTCTTTACTTAAAAATATCACATTACAATGTGAGACTCATTATTTCCACTCAAAGGTCTTCGTTAATTAAAGTTGACTGGATTAAGTATGCCTTTTGTCTTCTCAATGTATTTTTGTCCTATAACAGCGGAATTCTCCGAAGCTAAATGTTTGAGTAAGTCCTGGAATGTTTCTGTCCTCCTCACTGTGAGATTTAGTAGCCAGAAGCATCACCCACCCTCCAGTTGTAAGCACACACTTATTTGGAGACAGGGTTGAAGCCCTTGAGTGGCTAAAGTTTACCCAGGAGGAAGTCTATGATAAAACTCCTAAGTGTTGTGGTCTGCTGTGGTCTGCACCTAAAGTGTCCCTCACAGATTGAAAATATGGGCTCCATACAGCAATAATCAGAGGTGTAGCCTTGGGATGGAACTGGATCCTGAGGGCTTAGACCTCATCTACTGATTAATTTGTTGATTGGTTCAAAACCTTCTGGGTTATTGGAGGAAGAAAAACTTCAGGAAGTGAAGCCTACTTGGAAAAGGTAGATCACTGAGACTATGTCCTTGAAGGGTGAGCTCACTCTGTCTCTGTCTCTGTCTCTCAGTATCTCTTTGTCTCTCCTCTCTGTCTTTGTTTCTCTCTCTAGATATATGTATATTTATCATATGGATCAGCTTGTGTCAGCCCCATCCTATTTATACACATATATTTATATATATGCATTATATATATATATATATGATAATCAACTTTGTAGCTTGTTCTACAGCATGCTTCCCAGTATTATGATCTGTCTCATTATAGCACCTAAAACAACAGAGTTAAGTGACCATGAATGGGAATCTCTTAAACCAGGAGTCCAATCACCTTTTCTTTTTTAAGTTTATCTGTGTTTTGTCACAGTAACTAAAATCTATTGAAATATTATCTACCACTGCAGACCCGGTGGCTTTGGTGAAAACCTCTTGTTGTATTTCCTCTGGTTTGGGGGAAATGGACTTCCAGGTTTCATAATTGTTGGTGTGACACCCGAGCAGAGTCATCTTGCAGCCCTACGGCTGGGAAATGGCATATGCACGCAGCCCTCGCAGCTCTGGGGAGTTTGAGGGTGTGTGTCTTCAATACTGTGGGAGCTGGCGTTTCCCTCGCTGCTTCCACGGAGGGAACAGCAGCTTCTTTCTGCCTGCCGCATGTTCACTTAACACGGCGTGCCAACTCGGGGCATGCCATATCATGCCAGCCAAAGCGAGTCGCTCACCGTCCTGGCGTCATTCCGCTTGCAGCTGCATTTAATGACGGGCTGTTTTCCTGCACCTTTAAAGGCAAATGGCACGGCGAGCTTGTAGTGTTTATTAAGAGTTTGCTTATGTGCCGATATTTCAACGCGGACAGTAGCAATGGGAAATTCGAAAATTCAGGGTATTGGTAAATCCGGGTAGGAAAATCTGAAGAATGGGTCAAGGTTTTCAAAGTTCACTAAATGAATAATCATTTCCAAATGAAAAATAAAAATAAAAAAAAAGTTCTCTGAGATAAATGCTAGTTTACCTTCATCTATCATGGAGAAGAAATAAGTGACAGTGTAGCAGATCCCAACATTTATGGTATCCACCATTGTAAAGTCTGCCTCAAATGTATCTTTCACACCTTTAGGTGACTTTCATATATAAGAAGAACTGAGGAAGAAATTACCAGAAGATGAACAAGTTTCAAGGAGCCTGATGGCCAGAACTTTCCCTGCTTTACGACCCTGTCCAAGTTACTCCTGGGAAAACCTCTTCACTGCACTAAGGTCAGGCAGCGGTAAATACAGAGCCCGTGTTTTATCGCCCTGCATGTCATTAGGACCAGTTTTCAATTTCAAATGAAAAAGTACAAAAGAAATGACAAACCTTCTTGGACGTTTTTACAAGATTCTCAACGCAGCTCAGATCACACAGGGGATCATTCCAGGCTTCTGATTGGGGGACCATTCCAGGCTTCTGATTGGGGGATCATTCCAGGCTTCTGATTGGGGGATCATTCCAGGCTTCTGATTGGGGGATCATTCCAGGTTTCTGATTGGGGGATCATTCCAGGCTTCTGATTGGGGGATCATTCCAGGCTTCTGATTGGGGGATCATTCCAGGCTTCTGATTGGAGCTGTGTTGAGGAACAATTGAAGACGCTGCATTTTTATTTTGAATACACTTGAAATATGTTTGCCTCTGTAAAATAAATGACACGGTTTCTTTATAGCACAGGGGACCTTGTGCAGCTGCTTCATGGTGGAGCTAGGGGCAGTGAGCCAGCAGGGTACTTCAGCACCCTTAGCGTGCTCGCCACTGAAACCAGATCAGATTAACATTTGCCCAAGCAATGCTGAAGTGCTAATTTCTAGACTAAAATGGTAGAGATGATCTGTGATGCCCATACGTAGGCCAGGGGACTAGGGTCTAGAATATGCAAAGGACTCACCCCAGTGACCTAATTAAAGGCTGGACCTCTAACTCGGGGGTAGAGTGTCTGACTCCGATGCACGAATTGAGTACTGCCGAAAAAGAAAAGGAAGAGGGGGTAGGGTGGGGCGCTCAATTAATAAATGGGCTAACAAAATGACCAATTCTGAAAGGATGAAATACAAATGACCAGTCAGCATCCTCAGCCTCACTAACACGCCGTGAAACGCAAATTAAAATTAAGTTGGGGTTCTGTCTCACTCTAGTCAGAATGGCAGTCACTAAGAAACCTTGACCTATAAACGTTGGCAAGGCTGTGGAGAAACAGGGACCCTTCCATACTTGAGGGGAAACATAAGGTAGCCCAGTCACTATGGAAATTATTGTGGAGGGTCCTCAAACATCTACCATAAGACCTGGCTGTATCGCCCTCGGACATTTACTCGGAGATTGACTTGGCAGTCAATGGGCTACCCAGATCCTCGCACATCAGTATTTACTGCAGCTCTATTTGCAATGGCTCTTCTGGGACAAATAGCAAAAGCAAATACACTATGCATACACAATCAAGTTTTCCTAGCCATAGAGAAGAATTGGGAAAATAGATGCAGATAGAGATATCATATGAAATAAGTTAAGCCAGTCTCAGAAGACAAATATCACATGCTCCTTCTCTCTCTTGTAGTACCTAGATTTAATATAGACATATTATAAACATATATGTATATGCTACATGTGCATGGGAAGGAAACTCTCTAGAGACAAAAAGGGAGCTAACAGGAGTGGGGAGAGAGGGGAGAGGAGCACGATCTGTACAACAGTCAGCTGCATAAGAGAGTCACTTAGTAACGTAGCACATATACAGTGGACACAGTAACAAAATTAAAACACATAATAACATGCTTCAATGGGTCATAAGTCAACATGAGTGTTAAGAGATGCTAGAATGTGTGAAATTATGCTAGTTCCTGGAATTGTCTTCACAGGGAAAACAAATGGTAGAGACGAATTGCCTGAGCCACTTTGAATGAGGCCAGAACCAACATGCTGTGAGGATCAGTGTTGCATTGACCAGAAGAGGCTGCTGGCCTTTTAAAAGTCCAATCTCAGCGATGTGTTGGAATACTCTGTGTCCTTCTGCGGCCAATAAAAGTATGTGATAAAGCTCACTGAACTGTCAACACTGTCTGTCCATTTGGGGGATTGTACCCAAGCACGTGACCAGGTCCCTGGGACACTACTGAGCCACACAATCTATCACCTATTTCCATTTGTTGGCGCATTAAAGGAAGTTGAGCACATCACAGCTGTCAATCTACTCCAAGAATAACACTTCTTCCTCCCCTGCAGGAAAAAAAAAAAGTGTGGAAATTCTTCCGTCAGGTTATTTCCAAATCCCCAGCTTCCCCGTGTCAGCTGCCCTTGGCTGCAAGATAACCATAAAACATTTACTGCAAAGCCATGAAGAATCCATATGTCCATTTGATGTGTCAGGCCACCAAGAAGCCAGAGCTCGTGGGGTAGCATAAGGATATCTGAAGGTGACACATGCTGTCAGTTGGTGAACAGAAATGCAGAAGGGGAATTCTGGCAGCCTCTGTCTTGGCCTTGACAACTTGTGATGGTGACCAGGTGGGGTGTGTTATCTTAATAGTCTGGAGCTCTTGTGAATTATTTGCTGATAGATGTAAACAGCTGTTATTCTTGGTAATGGAAAGCAATTAGAAACATCTGTACTCTTGGCTATGAGTAATGCCTCCTATCCTCACTGCTCCCAAGTGCCAATTGGAAACAACTACATCATCGGGATGGGGCTGGCAATTCCACACTGCATTATGGGCCGATGATTAGTACTGAGCTGTGAAGAACAAGAGGTGAAGTGCGGGCGAAGGAAGCTTTACCTGGGATTTACAAAGCAAGAGGGGGCACTGAACACTTCAACTGTGCAACGGAGAGCCAGCCCTACCACTCTGGAAACGGTACATTCACATCTATTTTAGAGTTATACCAGAGTAAAAAAACCAAAACCCAAAAACCAAACCAAACCACCACCACCAAAAAAAACAAAAAACAAAAAAAACAAGATACATCTATAGATCTCCACTGGGAACATGCTGGTTTACTCACTCAACAAGTTGGGCACAGGATCGTAGGCTGCAGAGTGACGGGACACAGGTTTCGTGCTAGCCATTCAGTCTGTAGGACCTTCCGGGAGCTGCTTGGCCTCTTTGGTCTTTTCACTTCATATGCGATGTGAAGATGAACCCCACTTTACAAAACTGACTCGAGAATCTAATGAACTGCTCTATGGAAAGGGCTCTCAACTCATTCTTTCTACTGGTGTGCTTTTGAACACCACTTTCTTTTTTTTTTTTTTTTTTTTTTTTTTGGTTGGGGTCTTAACCCAGGGCCTTTGCGCTTGCTAGGCAAGCGCCCTACCACTGAGCTAAATCCCCAACCCGAACACCCACTTTCTGATTCACAAAACAAAGCTCTGGGTTCAGCCTTGAGAAGAACCGTTAGCTTCTCTAACAGGGCCTGAATTTAGAGTACTGTTTGGACAAGTTTATTTCATCCTCACAAAATTTCTTCTATTCTGTCAAGCGTCTCCTTTCTGATTGTTTATGAGGTCATGCAGCACACACACATACATGCACACACACAGGCACACATATGCGTACACATGTACACACATGCACACACATGTGCATGCACACAGGCACACAGACATATATACACATGCACACACATGCAAACCCATGCACATGAAAGCACACATACACAGTCAAGTTCAAATGCAATTGCCCTTTCCCTTTAAAATTGTAGAAAAATAGAAACCAGCTATGATGGAGATTTCCAAGGGAGGTACATATTTGATATTGGATGAAACTTTAAAGAGGTATTGTGATGAGAGAGGAAATTTGTGACACTTTTTTTCTACTAACTAAATGTTCATTTTAGGCATCATAGTTTGCCGCGGAGGCTTTATCCCATGGAACACTTTTCATTCACTCATTCAACAAACATGTAATGAAATGCCCTTCCCCCTCACACATACAGAGAAATTGGGATATTTCGATCACTAGGAGTAAAGATTGTAAAATTGAGAAGAAGACATCAATAGGAAAATATTACAAATAAAAAATAGGGATTAAAAAGACATACAGTAACCAACATCATTTAAAGGTAATCTGGCATTTTGTTAGATACCAACAAACTCTTGTTAATTTAGCTACGAGAGCATCATGAAGTTGGAAGGGAAAGCCTTAACCAAACCAGTGCTCTATTATCTTGTCAATATAGTTGTTATTTTTTAAAGACTGCGTTGCTTTTTTATCATGTGTTTCTTATTGCTGAAAGTCCTTACACGCCCCACTCCATTGCTTGCATGAAGGGATTCTGCCTCAGTGGCTATAGACCTCCGGATTTAGAACAGCTAGTTCATTGTAATTAATAAAAAAACCAAGAACGCTTTTCGAATCTTTGGCCTCCTACCCAGAATCCCGTTCTCTAGCTCCTTTTCTCATTTTCAATGGGAACACATTTAAAATACTACAAAGATAGCGAAAACCCGGAGAGCCTGCGTAGTCCTCAAATCAAAGGCTTGCCTGTATCAACTCCAAGGGAGAGATGGGTGTGTGGTGTTGCAAAGTGCTCTGCTTTTGAAATCCAGTAAAGGGAATTGGCCAAGGCGATGTTTTTCTTTTCTTTTTTTCACACCCATTTTTATTGGATATTTTATGTATTTACATTTCAAATGTCATCCCCTTTCCTCCTTCTCCCATCTCTCCTTCCCTCTCCCCCTGCTTCTATGAAGAAGCTCCCACTCCCACCCACCCACTCCCAACTCAATACCCTGGCATTCCCCTACACTGGGGAAACGAGCCTTCACAGGACCTAGGGCTTCTCCTCCTATTGATGCCAGATAGGGCCATCTTCCGCTACATATACTGCTGGAGCTATGGGTCCCTCCATGTGTACCTACTCTTTGGTTGGTGGTTTAGACTCTGAGAGCTCTGGGGAGGGGGGGCGGGTCTGGTTGGTTGATATTGTTGTTCTTCCTATGGAGTTGCAAACCCCTTCAGCTCTTTCAGTCCTTTCTGTAACAGATGTTTTTCTTTTCTTCCTGTTCTTGGCTTTGTTTCTATTTCTTGGACTCCCATAGCTACTGCCCTTAGCAACTGCAAAAGGGACTCTACCCAATCAGCCAGCCTGAGGGATTTTCCTGCTTTGACATTTCCTCCCTCTCTGCCACGTTTTTCCCCCCTTGCAATCTCCTGCCTCAACTCCTGCAGCTTCGAAGCACCAGGGATTTGTTTCATGGGAGAAGGCTCCGTGGACAGCTTATTACCTGGCATGTCCTGGGTAATCTCTTTTTTAAGAAAAGAACAGACATAAAAGACACATTCAGGGAGGTCTGTCCACCAGATCGTTCGCCCAGACAATCTACTTGCAAATGCCTATGCACACTTTTCCACTCAAGGGACACAGGAGTTTTTCTACCGGCGTGCTAATGTTGCTTCATGAAGAAATTACAACCAAGTCTATTATTTCAAAGATGCTGTGGTGGTTTGAATGAAAAAAAAAATGCCTCACAGGGTTGCCATATTTGAATACTGGTTCCCCAGCTGTTCCGGGAGGTTTAGGAAGTGTGGCTTGCTGGAGGAGGTGTGGCTTGCTGGAGGAAGTATGTCATTGGGGTAGGGCCTTGAAGCTTATAACTCCGCCCACATCTAGTTGGCTCTCTCTGCTCCAGGGTCACATTTGAGACTGAGACCGTTCCGCAGCACTTGCTGCCATGCTTCCTTGTCAGGATGAATTGTTATCCCTGTGGAACTGTAAGTCCAATGAGTCCCCTCCTTCTCTAACTTGCCTTGGTCATGGAGTTTTATTATAGCAACAGAAAAGTAACTGGTACAGAAAGTAAGTTACAGTGTAACAAGACAATAAGTGTCGGATGTCAGGTTTCAATTAATAACTAGTTCCCAGGGAACAAAAAGTGAAGACTGAACTCTGGGACAGCTTGCAGAGGCTGCACGGTGGCTAGCACTGCACTGTAAGTTGCAGCTGGCAGTTCTGTGAGCAACCCTTATTCATCTACACCCATTGCCAGTAAGACAGGCATTACGATGGCTGCTTCCAGCTGAGGGAGGGCATGTAGCCCTGGGTCAGATTTGCTAAAAAGTATTTCTCTGTGACTTGGCTCTTAAGGAAACAAAGACACAAGAATGTTGTCAACGCTAAATCTTCCTGGCATTAGGACCCAGCTGATAACACATTTTAGTTCCTATAACTTACTTAAGTCTACCTTGTTTCTTATTATATTTGAGTCCATTTTGTTTTTCCTTGAGGTTTTCTTTGGATCCTATGGGTTGTCCGGGGGGGGGGAGAGAGAGAGAGAGAGAGAGAGAGAGAGAGAGAGAGAGAGAGAGAGAGATTGATTCTACTCATAACCATTTCCTGTAACAGGAGAGCCAGGTCACTGGCACAGACACTGAATTGCAGACCGGGAGGGCTTGGGTGGCACCTATGCATCCGCAGTACCTGGCTTTAATACAGAGTTCATGCTCACTCAGCTAAACTTTGGCAATCCCATGGACTGCCTAGGAGCGTTCATATCACACAAAGAAGGAAGGCAGAGTGGAAAGAGTTAGAGAGCTACATTGAGAAAACAGTTGAGGAAAAACTGAAGTGTCATTCATCTGGGGATTATGAGACCCTGGAGATATTTCATGTAAGCTTTCAGAATAAGCGGGGTGAGGGAGCTATACAGGAAGAAGTGTCTCCCAAAAGACAGCTGAATAATCTGGGGAGCAACTTTAACCCTCCCCATGCCTTTCATGCCCTAGTCCAAATGTTTGCCTTGGATGAGCTTAACAGTTCCTAATAAATGGGCACCACCCCCTCTCCTGCTTGATGGAGAAAGAAACAGAAATACAGACTGGTCAGGTTACCTAAGGTCTAACAGTTAGCAAGTCTTCAGAAAGGGATGGAAACCCAGGAAATCTGTCTGAGGAGCTTGCATTTGAGACACTGCACTGCACTGCTCCTTAGGAAGGGTACCCAGAAGGGAGGAGGAAGCATTCCTAAGAAAGCTACACAGAATCTGCATCACAGGAACTGAGCTAGGATAGCCACTGCAGGAATAGAGAGGTGTGGATGAATAAGCAGAGCCCTCAGAGAAGGAACTCTCACACCTTGCCCTTCCCAGGAGCAGTCAACAGTAAAGAAAGTCAGTTACCTAATAAACCAATTAGTTATTTGATAATTTGTCATTAACTCCATAAGTATTTTCTAAGCATCTGAGAAGTGTGGTGGACTTCATTATCTCTGGAAATCACATCACAAACAAGGCCAACAAGTTCTGTTGTCATGGAGGACATATTCTACCAGGATTAAGCTGACAATAGGCTAATAACATTTTTAAAGGCTGAGTAGCAGTGAGTTATGTGCTGAAAATAAAGGGTAAAAGTGGTAGAGAATGAGGTCTGGTTTCATGGACTGCATACTCGACAAAACCTTCTTTAAGGATCTGTTGTAGGTCTGGTAGAAAACGCTATTCTGTTACCTATCCCAGAGCCTGAGGCCTTTACTATATTTTTGTTGGAGGACTTAATGAAGTGAGTGGGAAGCAAGGAGCTATATATTCTCAAAGTGAGTAGACTAGAACATGTAATAAGCCAAGTTTTCAAACTCCAGGCGATGAGATTAATCTACCTTCTAAAGACCCAGGGAAATGTCTCTAGGGACTCTCACATAGAACAACCCCAAGGAGAGAACGAATTTAACCTGAAGAACTCATTGTCCAAAGAATGTAAGACAGAGAGATAAACGGAGCCCATTGCCAAGGTCCTGGACATTAGAGTCTGGGGTTTAATTGGGAAGTTTTAAGTCAAAGAGTTACGTGGCATACATTAGGTTTTAAAGAAGGTCATTGAGGTTGATGGATGAGAGGAAACCTGCAGCGTTCTGAGAAGAGGAATTGAGTACCAGGCGAAGGGAGCATGGCCCTGGTCTCATGTGTAGACGCAGAACTAGAGTTCACAGAAGTAGGTTTGGTGATGGGCCAGGAAATGGCAGAAAGGAACAGTGTTTCTAATAGTCGTTAGAACAACTAAGTAGAGTTCAGGGCTGTACATGGATGAATGAAGAACAGAAACAAGGGGAGCACACGCTTCTCATAGCCTAGAAGTTTAGTATTGGTGAAACGCACAACAGACATTCAGGGAGTGAGCTGCAGAGATGAATCAGTGGTCGCCGGCAGGCACTGCCCTCAGGGAGGACACAGCACCACCTTTAATTCCCGCTCTAAGGGATCTGGTGCCCTCTTCTGGGCTCCACTTCCGCCCACACTCATGTGTGAACATACAACACACAGACACATGTAAATACAAATATTTAAATAATTAGATAAACAATGTAAGAAAATTGCTTAGAAATGCTGAAGCAAGGTCTAAGGCTAGAAATAAAGGAAAATAATGGAATAAATAACACACAGAGAGAAAGGGAGAGAGGGGGAGAAAGAGAGAGAGAGAGAGAGAGAGAGAGAGAGAGAGAGAGAATGAATGAAAGAGAATGAATGAGAGAGAGAATGAATGAGAGAGAGAGAGAGAGAGAGAGAGAGAGAGAGAGATCCTCAAAGTGTTCTGCCAACTCCAAAGGATCCTTGAAGAAGAGCAGAAGGCTGAGAGCAGCCAGAGAATCACTTGATCTTTGTATGACGGGAATGGCTCTGTTGCTTAAGCACATCCTTCAGATATGACGATGGTAGGCATCGAGCTGGATATATACAATTGAAGACTCTAATATAGCACTTTTGAAATCAGTACTAGAAAACGGACTGTCGTAACATCTTGCAGTCCTTTGTGAAGGCAGGGAACACAGAGGAATTAAATGTGTTAGCCATAACACATGCTAGCTGGGATGATACTTTCTGCTTGCCTATGCACAGCTGAAGAGTGTTTATACATTTCCTGAAGAAATGGATGAAGTGGTTTGAGAACCCTGGCAAACATTAATTATATTCTCTAGGGTGATTGGTACAGGGTATGAAGTCACTCTTCCATAATCACAATTCTTTGTCTCTAAACATAAAGAAAAAAAATAAGACTTCAGTTGGTTGGGATCTACTCAGCAAACTTAGAAAATCTAATTCAAGTTTTTGATTCTTTTGAGAGGGTTTTACTATTGTTGCCCAGATTCACCTTGAATTTGAAACCGTCTTCCCTGAAATTCTGAATAATGGAGACTACAAATGTGGGTGACAACTATGTTTGGCTTAGCTTCTACTCTGAATATTGTTAACCAAAGGGATTTGATGGCTCTAGAGAAGGTTGTGAATGTTCCACGACCCTTTCTAGATAGCATTACACCACCAAAATTGGCGATAAACCGTAGCTCTTGAATAATGCATCATGTGATCCGTACAGAGGGGCCTCATCAGCAAAATGTCTTTCTGTTTGGGTCTTAAATAGAATTTTGACTTCCTTAGAATATGCTTTTCTGACAGGACATAAATTTTGATGTGCCTGACTATCAATCAAGTCCGATCCAAGAGTACCAGTCTTACGTGGGGAGAAATATCTGATATTAATCACTGTGGGTAATATCTGACACAACAGATCTGGTTAGGAGTGCTTGTTGAATAATGAGTTGTGCCCCTACCAATGTGCAAACTGAATGCTAAGCACTGCTTGGGAGGTAGGCAACGAGCTCCGAGAATTCTCTGATGCAGTGTGTTCTCGGTAGAATGAGTTTAGAACCCAGTGGGCTATTGCATTGATAGCATCTGCAGCATTGGGCAAAACCAGTAGATGGTGGTCTTAAGTTGCAAGTTGCTCACCCCCTAACACATGTGAGCTGTGGGAAATGACCACAGTTATCTCACAACGTGTCAAAATACACTTCTCTGTTTATCGAATGCTATGGATTGGTAGGGGATAGCATAGGAGTGCTCTCTGGAGCCGTATGTATATTAGTTGTTTCCTAGAAGAACACTTTGCTCTTGAAAACATAAAATTCATCACAGCACTTTGAAATTATGTAATGCCTTGATCATATCCGATACGAATGCTTTCACTGCTTGCCTTTTCTTTAAAGTTGAAATACATTTTTTTTTTTTTAATTTCTGAGTGAGAAAGCTGCTTATTGGGAATCTGACAAACCAGGACCAACTCTAGGCTGCAGTTGCCCAAACGTGATGTCTACTTTGCACTCCCTACTGTTAAATGTACGTCAGCGATTCAGTGGCAGTACTATTACAATGCCTGGTAATTATGCATGCTGGCTAGAATTAAAGCCTTTGGAAATTAATTTTGAGTTGAAATATTAAATTAAGTAGAATGTTTTATCATAATGGCATAATTTAAAACTAACTAAAAATAGCATTAATAATAATCATGATCACTCTTGTTTCATTAAAAGAAGAGATTTATCACTAAATTATTAAATGATCAAATTTACGGTACCCAAGTTAGTAAAGATTTTGTAGTAGTGTAAATCACATGACATGATTTCTGTCCAGTGACTATAGCAAATTAGTTACTATAGTAAATTTTCAAAGGTGTTAATATCAACACTTCAGTGTAGGAAGCTTTGGTAGAACGATACATCCTTGGACCTTCACATATTGCATTATTTTTCTCTGAACAGTGTATCTTGTAACTGCAGTGGATGGATGTATGGAAGGACAACAGAGAACGGTAAACTTAACTTCTATACGCCTATGATTTATGGGCAGGGCTGCCTGCCTTCCAACATTAGCCTTCCTGCTCCTTTTACTGAACAACCTTCTCATTTTACTCTGAGATCACTCTGGATTCTAAGCAATACATATATGTTCGTTTCTTTAAAGCATTATTTTATTTTTTGAGGTTTATTTATTTTTATTTTGTGTATGGCTGCTTTGCCTGTACATGCACAATCTGTATGCAGTGTCCATGGAGGCCAGAAGGGGTATTAGACCCTTGGAAATGGAATCTGGGGTTTTAGACCACTGTGACGCACCAGGTCTGTGATGGGAATCAAACCTGGGTCCTCTAGAAGAACAACCAGTGCTCTTCACAACCACAGCATGTCTTTAGCCCCTGTTTCTTAGTCTTTGTTAATTCACAGACTAATTAAAATTGAGAGGAAACCCCTACAAACCAAAAGAATAAGAAACAAGGAATAGTATATCTCGAAACTTATTTAATCTCTCTTTTTCTTTCTCTCTGTCTCTCACATGCACAGAAGTGCATGCATGCATGTACACACACACATACACACACACACACGCACGCACGCACAAAAGGTGTGACTCACACAAATCATCTTTTATCATTCTCTTATTTTCCTAATTTAAATATTAATATATATGGGAATGTTAAAACGCAAATTAGTATGGGTTAATACATTAAGGAAGTTTCAAAAATAGTGGGAGAATACCCCATCAAGTTTCTCATCGACGAGAACTTTAGAACAATTTTCATTGAGAAAGTTAGTTTAATGTAAAGAAGCCTTTATTAGTCTAATGGAACACACTGTTGACTGTGAGGGTAGTCCTCTGCCTTTAACAGCAACACTTTCTCTTAAAATGTGGGAGCTGCAGCCAGGTCTCAGGGGTACAGCAGCTAGCGTACATGAGGTCTTGAGTTCAGTTCCAGCACCACATAACACACACACACACACACACACACGCCCCGTAGATTAAAGATGTTGTGGTGGTGACCAACCTAGGTAATGTGTTGTCCTACTCGGAGCTGTGAGGTGTCAATAACAAACTATATCATACTTAGGAAAGTGCGTCCTATGCTATGTGAAGGAAATAGCCAGAATTAGCATGTTTATGGTCTCAGACTCATTATACCTGTGGATAGTTTTGTATATTTGAGAAAACTATCAGTTCAAGAGCTGTGATACCCCTAAGATTGCCGCGTGCCATCCTGAAATATCTAACTAGACTCCAGAGTTAAACTGACGTCTAAAAACAGCTATAGGCCCATTAGTATTGTTTCAGTAACTCCTTCCGCTTTTATGTAACTCGGGAAATAGGAAATCATAACATCGTAAATAGTATTAATCTGAATCCATCGACGTAGCCAGGGCAATTTTAGGCCAATCATTTCTCATTAGGCTGATGCTAGTAAAGTTTCTTATTCAGAGAAGTTTTTTTTTCCTTCTCATTTCTCTTCTTTTGAGCAGTCTGTAGCCAATGGAGTGTAATAAGTGCCGCAAATTGGGGCTGAGGTGTCTCAGGCTGGCTTTATTCTCTGCTGTAAATTACAGCAGATTTGTAACTGCTTAACACAGCTCTTGAATCAAAAAACCTCACCCCTGATTTTTTTTTCCTGTTCAGGCTGATTGACTGGCATTAAGGGAGTCAGGGGGGGAGAACAGAGCAATGAAGACCCCCCTCTCATGTAATTCAAGATCAAAGTCATACTCTCAGATTGTCAAATTGATTTCTATTTTAACTGTTGATCGTCTGAAGGGGTAACTAAGTAGAATGTTAATAAGCCAGAATCTTTTTTTTCATGGCAAATTATAATTCAACTACTGATGTTTCTTTAAGAAGAAATCGGTTGTGTGTACCTTCTATTGACCCTGAGTTGGACTCCGCGTTATTTTGTTTTTCAGACTGGAAACAAAGAGATACAAAAGGAATCACCTGCTACTTAAACTTGAGATCGGTTACTTTGCTGACAGGGAAGCCGGTGACTGCCAAGAGATGAGGGTTCCTCACTGTTTTGAGCGCTGGCTTTACATAAGTGGAAACGAGTCACCCCATGGAGGTTGGTGTGGGAGGAGAGCACCCCAGCAGTTTTCAACAGGTCCACAAATGAAGGTCCTGTGTTCTTTTCCTATAGCCTTCATTGGTGGCTCATGACAGAGTAAGGTAGACTTTATCCTTTAGATTGGATTAGCAGGAAACAGAGAAATAATTAATACACAAAGTACCAAATGTGAAATACTGCTCAGCACAGAGGCATTTCACACTTCGTTGAGTTCACGAGTGGGCCAGTGGTGACGGGGAGATAATCACTGGGCTGTAAGAGAGGAATTATTATGTGAGGTCAGCATTCAAACACCTGACAAAGAAGAGATAGTAAAAGATATTTGGAAACTATTTCTAAAATAAGGAGTTCACATCCAGTTTTAATTGAATATTTAAAGAAACACACAGACTTTCTATGACAACTTAGTAGCTTTTTTTAAAGTTAGTGAAAGTATGCTTATGTAGGTAGTCATAATATCATTAAACTGTCCTTTTATGGGAACTACGAACAAAATATATTGCTGTATGTATGCTCATTTTGTTCTTGGGTATATGACCTGATACCCTGTACTAAAACAGTACTAATAAGATGCTAATGTCAAATTTAAAGCTCAAGAAAATTCACTAGGCATTATTTCAAAATTACAAACCACTACATATTCTTTCCCAACAAAATAATTTGAATTTTTAAAACACACAAACAGAAATATCAACATGAGAACATCTATATATTTAGTCTGCCAGTATAAAGATGTTAGCATTTTGACATCGATGCTTTCCTTTATGAAGATTTAAAATGTAATACGATTTGTATGGGGCCCTTTTAATTTCACTATTTTCATGCCCTTCTCTTGTGTATGCTGTGCTGGAGACTGAATGAAAGGTGCTCGGTATTCTTTGGCGCTATTTTTAAGGGCTGTGTAGTATTCCTCTTGGTATTTCCCAAGGCATCAAAGTAATCTTGCCTGAGATTGTCTTCCATTGGTATTGGGCCGTAATGAGCATAACTGGAGAGATTTTGGCCATGCCCTTTGGGTGCATCTGGAGAGGTGGAATTCTGCTGGCTTTGATGGCTGTTACAGAGGCATCCTCCAAAAAGGTCATCCAGCTTATTCCTCACACAGTGTCTGTTTTGCACTCCCTCTCAGCTGTTCTGACGAAGCCCTCCCCTACTCTGTTTATGCAGGGTTTCGGCATTAACAGAAGACAATTGAGAGAAAAATCTCTTGAAATGGCTTCAAAGGCAAAATTAATTCTAGAGGTCAATTCAAAACTAAAATAAGCGGGGTTATTTAATGCCACGTGTTAGGCCACGTTAAAAACTACAGTTACTATTTACTGAGTATTGATCATATGCTGATGGATAAGTGTGTAATGGTTTTGTGTGCTTGACATCAATCATTTCATTTTTTTAAAAAAAAATCCATACAATCATCCAACATGATACATTCAAATGCTGTTCTTTTTCTTTCTTAAGACGAGAAACCTGTAGTTTAGACCACTTATTAAAAAGGCTCAGTGCTGTGCAAATAGATGGTAGGGAGATGGGATAGAGTCCTGCACGATCTCATTCAAGCGATCATACTTCAGGGATCTGAAGCTGGTGGTTCTGAAAACCTTGCACCTCACGTGCAAGCACCAGGCTTGCCACAGCAGCCATCTTCCACAGTGCAGTGACTGGGTATTGTGATTGATAGCGTCTTCCCGGATAAGCTATAGGGTTTTGCCACCTGGTCCTGGGGTAGTAAGCAGTTGGTGTCTAGATCCTCTAACACTAGGCTTCAGAAAGGTTGTTGCTAGAGGGGCTGAGGTAGGCACCTACACCTTAGTGCTCAAGGCTCTTTGGGGTAGACAGACCATGTGCTCTCTTTCTTCCACAAGGCAGTTACCTTTCTCGGTCCATTATTGGGGGGTATGTTATAATAAAGGAAGCAGAGGGAGGAGAGGCTTCTGTCCCAGCTCATTCTTCTGGTGACACAGTCGCTGAGAGAGCTGGGATGAGAACAGGGAGATAAAATCTACTGTTGATAATTTTCAGATGCATATGTACCGGGAGCATCGGGCGAATGATGCACGCACACGGTATTGAGACCTTGAGAAGTGAAGCACAAACAATGGCCCTGAAGGTCAGGAAGGGTGCTGAGGAGGACTCAGACGCACGCTGAGCTTCTGTCCTGCTCATTTGAATCTCCTTCCTTCCCTCATCACGTCCTTCTGCCCTTTGCTCATCAGCAGGCTAAAGAGAGGATACAGCTCACACTTGAGCTTGGGGCTTTTTGGCACAGAACTTGATTGTCTCCGTTTCCTCTTGGCAGATTCAAATTGTTAGAGAAATGAAAGTCGTTTGAAAACAGTAGGCCCTGGCATGTCTTCTCCTCGGCGGTGCCCGGGACTCCGGGAACAGTTGTGGATTGGCTGTGTGGCATTTTTCTAGGGTGGATTTGATCTTAGTCTCAGATCCCATATGGTCAGAAATAATCAGCTTTAAAGTTCTGTGCACTTGGAAATGTGAGGGTGGAGGTCAGAAGCAAAGGAAGCTGCTACACATGGAGACTTTTAGAACAGAGTGGAGATTTACAGAAGATAGGTGACTGAGAACAAGCAGTCTCGCATTTGCATGGCAGTTGCCTAAAAACGAAAATGACTACAGAACAATTTTATCATAAATGGAAAAGAAAGCCAGATGACAGCTTTTCCAATAGAATTAGTGCCAGTTCAGCCATGGCATCATTGTTTTGGGTTCCCTTTACAAGAGCATACATAGCACACTAGAAAGAGCTTAGCAGATAAACAATATAATATACTTCGTGGTTCTGGTGGGACAGGTTGTGATGGACATGTTTACAATCATTTCAATTTGATTTATTTGGGGGGATTTTAATTTTTATTTTATTTTTAATATATTTTAATAAAAATATAATTATATCATTTCCTTCCTTACCTTTCTCCCTCTTTCCGTGTCCTCGCCTCAACTCCCTCTCTATACTTGATCTTAGCCAAAAGGCCGAGAAGCAATCAACTCCCTCTCTAATTGGTAATGTCTTTTTCTTTGATTATTGATTATTGTTTTACACACGTGCACACACACACACACACACACACACACACACACACACACACACCTACAACCCAGCGAGCCTGATTTTGTTGTTCATGTGTTCATGACTTGGGAGCTGACCATTTTATATTGGGCAGCCAAGTAGGGGCCCATCTCTGGGAGAGATGGATTCTCCCTCTCAGCAGGCATTAGTTGTCTGTAGTTAGCTGTCTAGGGTTTCCACCCTGTGAGATTTTCATCTTTCCACGTTAGCATGGCAACAGACATTGTCATGGATTAGATCTTGTTTAGGTAACCTGTTCCAGGAGACAGTCACAGCACATTTCCTGCTTCCTTGGTTTTAGAATCTGTCTGTTCCTTCTTTCCCCAACTTCTTTGAGCCTTAGGTACTGGCAGGAGCTGTGTTTTAGATGCCGGGATCAGTTTCTCTCTACATTGTTTCCAGCTGAGTTTCTTTTTGGTCTCTATTCGCTACAAAGAGAAGCCTCTTTGCTGAGGAGACAGAGTTAGGCTTATCTCTCGATATGTGCTGTAAATTTCATGCCCCATCAGCCTGCCTTTCAGTGACTCGGGCACAGTGCATATTTTCCTATGCAACATGAACCTCCTGTAAAAGGTCTCTCTCTGTCTCCCCATCTCTCTGTCTCTGTCTGTCTCTATTTCTCTCTCATATGTTTCCACTCCAAGATGGCCTTTCGCTCTCCCCTCCTCCAGTAAACCTCCGGGGTTAGATCTGTTGCATGAAGTGATCTGTTAGTGACATACCTGGCCCTAGACCTGACAAAGATACCTTTTCTCCATTTTATCCTAACCGTGATGCTAAAACGCTCTTAGGAATTATGTTGGTGCAACAAAGTGGCTTTAGTGGTCTTCTAAGGTTCATGACCCTGGTAGCTGGTTAGATTTTTAGCACCAGGAATGCTTGCCCTCCCATTGAGTGGGCTGTAAGTTCAATTAGACAGCTACTGGTGTCTGCCGGTGCATGCCTGCCACTGCTGCTCCCTTAGGGATATTTACCCAGTCAGCCATGGTTGTGGCTCATAGGTGTCACAGCTGCCCCAATTGACTCCCTCCCTTGCAAACTCACATATTTTCTAGTACTATGGAAGGGAAGGAGGCTTTCCGGTTAGATCCTGTCGGACCATCCAAGTCCTGTGTTCAGTGTCTTTGGCGATAGGGACTTTCCTTCAACCTCAGAGAGCCCACCAAGTCCAAGAGCAACAACCCATGTTGTTTTGGATTAAGTAACTTGGAGTCACTTGGGCTGTTCTGACGCAAAACTCTAATGGAAGTTTCTCATGTCTGATTCTGGGGGTTTTGCTACTCTGTGGCTCTGTGGAGAGCATTGTCAGCCCAAGGAGGTCTTTGTTTAAATTATCTGTAATTTTTAGGTAGATATAAACTAATAGGATTCCCGGAGGCATTATCAGGCAAACATGGTATTATTTGTCCTTTCTCCCTCTTGATTCTGTATTACCCTCCCTCCTCCCATCCCAATAAAGCCATCTCCTCCACTCCCACCCCCACCTTAATCATCATCTTTATACCGATGTTCCCCTCCCAAGCTCCCCTGCCGTGGTCCCTTTACAGTTTCACAGCCTTTGACAGTCACTCTGAGTTGTATTGTGAAGTTTGGAGCTCAGAAGCACGGATGAACAAGAACATGCAGCTCTTGACCTCCAGGTTCCAGGTCCCTTCACTCAGTATGATTTCTTCAAGTTCCATCAATCTACCAGCTAATGTCATGACTTCTTTTTTCTTTCCATTGCACTGTGTGTATGAACCACTCATTTCATCATCTCTTCCTCTGCCACAGGACTTTAAGTTGTTTCCTTTTCTGTTTAACTACTGAAAATAGAACAAAGTAACAGGCAACAAACTTACAGCTTACCCCAAGCTTATAAATACTAATGCTAGCATCCGTTTCTAATTAAACTCTACTGATATTTGATTATGCAATTAAAGATCTTCCTCTGACCTCTATCTTTGTAACACTGTGTGAGAAGAGAGAGGATTTGACACAAGAGCTTGGAGCAGAGATCAGATTTCAGAGCCACAACAGGGACCTATTCTGGAATGTTGTATTTTAGAGCGGCTTAACCACTAAGCCTCAGGTAAATGTCCTCTGTTGACTTGGCCCACTGTTCATTACTAGTCCTCTGACATCCACTCCTTCTCATTCAGAACCTCCAACGAGCAAACCCCAGGCCTTTTTCCTTCACTGTTTACCTTACTAAAGACTGCACTATGCAGAAGTACCACCGAAAAATTTTGGTGGTTCATAAATTATATCATTGCCCATCACACCGAGAATGTGACTTGTGACCCCACAGAGAGGGTCATCGAGTGCAATAGCCCAGGTGAAGCAGAAACTGAAGCAGACGGGGAAAACTAGGGGTAGAGGGAATGGAATCGAAGGGTTTCCCATCATGCTTCACTCGGGGTCCTGTGTAGAGAACCTGCTGGTGAGTGGGGATTAAACCCATTCTGATTGCTGGTGCTTTTTAACTTTACAGATGTCGCAGGCATTCCTTCAGACCAGAGCAAGGCTCTTCCAGATGGGAATTAGAAAGCAAGATTTGACAAAGGCTGCTTCTCTGTGGCTCAGTACAAAAGAATAACACAGTAGCGGTCTCCTTTCTGCTAATCCATTCATTTCTGGTTTGATTTACCTTTCCGGCCTTGATCTAAAAATCTCCGTGGCTTTATAGGATTATATGCTGCTGAGTTCAGGTTTTGAATGAATGGCACTGCGTTTATTTTAATGTAATTTCTCCCATTCCAAAGCCAGGATTAACCTGTTGTTTTTTGATTAAAACGACTTTATCTTTTAGACTTATCGGGGAGTTGTTTTGTATTTCTCTAGCTGATAATTATATTTGTTTGACTGTATTAAGAATTAAGAATATTGGTTCAGTCATAGAAGTCGAGATATCAAAGAACCAAACACACAAACAATTCAAGTGGTGAGACCGTTCTTCCATCTGTAACGCTGCCTTTCCCTGGCGATGCCTTTCCTTGGCTCCGCCTAGCTGGTAAAGAAGTAGAAAGGTTCAAGCAAGAACCCTGATATTGTTTCCAGCAATGATAACAAAGGTGACAGACCTCGAGATGCTTGGAGTGAGACAGGCATTGTGCTAAATATATCAGGTTTTATAAGCAATTTAGCTAATTCTCACGACAGCCTTATGAAATTGATACTGTTATTTCTTTATATACACGAGGAAACAAAGATGCAATGGTGAAGAGAACTGCTCAACTCTAGATAACACAACCATGGCCCAACCTGGGCAAACAGGGTCCACTCTATGCTTATGGCCATTATGCTGGCTTACAGCCAGAGAGACACCTGCCACTCCCCCAAGAAAGTACACAAAACAAGTTAAAAGCACAGGATGGCAAAGCTAGGCATAGGGGCGTGTGCTTAATCCCAGCACTAGGGAGTTCGAGGCAGGCAGGTCTCTGAATTCCAGGCTAACCTGGTCTACACTGTGAATTCCAGACTTCGAGCCAACCATGGATACATAGTAAGACTTTGTTGTAAGAGATTGGGGTCGGAGTGAGAGAGAAAGGAAAAAGAAAAAAGGAGAAAGGAAAAAGGGGAACAAAAAGAAAACAGAAAGAGGAGAGAAGAGACTGAATAAGCAACTTGCCTTTTTTCTCTATTCCCTAGATTCTCATTTTCACTTTATTTATTTACTTGGGGGAGGGGGGTCAGAAGATAACGGGTAAGAGTTGGTTCTCGCCTTTCAAACATATGGGTTCCACGAATCAAACACAGGTTGCAGGGTTGATATCAAGTGCCCTTCCTTACCTGCTAGGCCATCTCAGTGGTGTAGCTTTTTAAAAGTAGAAATTCCAGATGTGGCTCCTGCCGCTGCTTGCCCCATTTTCCTTAAGCGCAGCCCTGCTGAACTGCTAAGGTATGAACCTTAATTAAGCCTTCCAGACTCACCCCGCCAGTCTTTCTTTGGTCCTACCCTGTAATTTCTTTCTTTCTTTAGATTGTTGTCATTTTTATTTTATTGCTTTTATTAAATTTGCTTATTAATTCACTTTACATCCCAATATCAGCCTCCCCCACCCCGTCCTCCCATTACTTCCTGACGCAGATCCTCCCCTCATTCCATCCTCCCCTTTCCTTAGTGAAGGAGGAGCCCTCATCAGATGTTAGCCCCTCTCTGCCTTCCCCACCTCGGGCGCAGACACACACCAAGTCTCTCACTGAGGCCAGACAAGGCAAACCATTTTGGGGAACAAGATCCACAGGCAGGCAAGCAACAGACCCAGGGACAGCCCCTGCTCTAGTTGTTGTGGAACCCGCACGAAGATCAAGCCGCTCACATGCTACATATGTTCTCGGGTGCAGCCCGGGTGGGGGTTGACCCAGACCGTGCTCACCCTTTGACTGGTGATTCAGGCTCTAGGAACTCCCAAAGGTCCAGGTTAGTTGCCTCTGTTAGTCTTCCTGTGGCTTCCCTGTCCTCTTTGTATCCCTCAACTCTTCCCCAGACTCCAGAAGCTCCATGTAATGTTTGGGTGTGAATCTCTATATCTCTTTGCATTGGCTGCTGAGTGGAGCCTCTCAGAGGGCATTTACGGTAGGTTCCTGTCTGCAAGCATAACAGGATATTATTAATAAGTGTCAGGGATTGATGCTTGCCCATGGGATGGGCCTCAGTTTGGGGCAGTCCTTGATTGGCCATTCCCTCAGTCTCTGGTCCATCTTTGTCCCTGCACTTCTTTTATGCAAGATACTAACCTCGTAATTTACAAACTAATGTGTGAAAACTACCGTGTTTCTATAGTAGGATTGCTCTCAGTCTTTTCTGTCAAACTATAAACATGAGTTCAGGACAAGGAATTAAAATATTCGTCTCCTTGGCCCTATAAGATTTTTATACAGATATTTTAATCCTCCTCACCCAGGAAAACCTTTGTTTGACTCCAAGATTCACTGAGCTTTTCTTGGAATTTGGTGATCTGGAGCAGCGAGTCTTTTCTCCTTGGAACCACGATTGCTTTCCCTTCCTCCAATTCTTCTCAGACTACCCAGCTGATTGAGATTGTGAAGTCAGAACACAGCCAGAGGGGGAAAACACAGTCTCTCTTTGCACACTTCAGTTAGAATGGTGGTCTCTCTCTTGCACACTTCTGAGTGGTAGTCTCTCTCTTTGTGACCCTGGACTTACTTAAACTTTTGCCAGACTGGCCATGCCTTGGACTGTCACCTGAGAAAGGATAAAACTAACTGTCTGCCTGCCTGCCTGCCTGCCATCTATCTGTCAGTCTGTCTGTCCGTCTGTCTGTCTGTCTGTCTATCTATCTATCTATCTATCTATCTATCTATCTATCTATCTATCTATCTATCTATATTTGTGGGGGTAGTGAGACAGGGTTTCTCTGTATAGCCCTGGTTGTCCTGGAACTCGCTATGTAGACCAGGCTGTCCTCAAACTCAGAGACCTATCTGCCACTGCCTCCCGAGTACTGATCTAAGATGTGTACCACCATCCCAGATTTTATTATTGCCACTGAAATTTAATATCTTGCTGTGGTTACAGCTACTTAAAATGCTCCAGAAAATATATTTTCTCCAGCTCATCTTTTTATTACATCTTCCAATTTCCCTTCTGCTGTCTACACATACCTCCAAAATGACACTTTTAAAAAAAAGCATGCTGACGCACCCCAACTTCCTTTGAAGCAAAATAAGACATAAATTTACAAGTTTGTTTTGCTGCTGGTGTGGATCATGGGGCAAAAATCCAGGCACTTCTGTGCCTTTGTTCTCAGGTATGAATATGATCATTTCTGTCAGCGCTGTGGGATGCTGGCAGAAGGCTTATCTCTCTCCACCTGTACCAACCTGAAGACGTTCTTATTTCTGTAGAGATGCTGACTCAGGTCAAACCAGGACTCTGGCTTTTAAAACAGAAAATGACTTTCACAACTAGCTGGTATGACCCGAGCTGGGATTTAATATGGACATTAAGACCAGGGCTATGAGGAGAAGGCATCTCAGAAAGAAGACTGGACACACCCATGAGCATGAACATCTCAAGAATGCAGCTCATTGATCTTCCCAATGGTTGTGTATTTTTAATGTTTGAAGTCATCATCGTTACTTGGAAGCTAAAGAAGCTGGATGACAGAGATACAGGAAGATGGACTATCTTTATGTTAAACAAAGTTAACTCTTGGTCAAAGTTAGCATCCCCTGGGAATATCTGGGGGCAGGAATGAGGTGCCCCCCAAGGTCATCTACACAGAGACCTAAGCCTGGTTCAGTGCTTTTTTGAGTAAAATATCTCTCTACAAAGGAATATTCTTTTTTTTTGTCAGCAGCTTTCACAGCAAATGTTAATTGTGCCTTTGCACAGTGTCTCATCCCATGTCCCCTTTATACATCTTAAGGATTTGTCTACATTTTGGAAAATGAGGTTATTATTATTATTATCCTGACGTTTTGGCTGGCATTCTATATTTCTTCCATAATAACTACAAGAACTAGGGCCATAATGGCATCAGTCTGCTGTAGCCCTTCTGCAATCTGTAGGAAGCATGGTTTTCATCTAATGGTTTGATGTGCCTGAACTTTCCCAAGTCATTGTTTCATTTGCTCCGGAAAAGCCAGCATGGATCAGTGGCCAGGGCCCTCTGCCTGAGATGTGCATTCAGATCACATACTTCATGTGATTGAGGTCTTGGCCATTGGTGCTTTTCGTTCACTTTCTCTCCTCTCTTCTGCCAGGGAGCAGTAAGGCAGAGAAGCAAGGGGAGGTGATGTGGTCCTGTCACTTACAGATGACAGTAACAGCACAGAGGGACAGACGGTTTAAAGACAGAAAACCCCTCATGGTCCTTTGGTATCACAGATGGGGCATCTTCCTCTATTTCTAAAAATATCTTAAGAATGCAAAGTTGGGTAGCACAGTAATCCTTACAATCCCTTAATTTCCTCATTTTCCCTCTTTTAAACTCTCTGTGTGACATGGGTGTGGTGTGTGTGTGTGTGTGTGTGTGTGTATGTGTGTGTGTGTGAGTTCTCCTTTACGTGTGTTTATTCATACATGTTAGTTGTGTTGTGCATGTGTGCATGTTCCTGTGTGTGACTTGTACATATGTGCACATTCCTGTGTTATTTCTATTGTACATGACTGAGAGCAGCCTCAGGAGTTGACCCCCACCTTGTTTGAGGTAGAGAGAGTCCCTTGCTATTTTCTGCTTCTGAGGCCAGCCTAGCTGGCCCATGATTGTCTGTTTCTACCTCCTATCTTCCCCCTACTGGAGTGGTAAGGTTCACACACAGGCACCACCATGCCTGGCTGTACAAGGTTCTGTTGACCCCCACCTCAAGTTCTCATGGTTTCCAAGCAAGCACTTTACTCACTGAGCCATCTCTCCAGCCTGCCTATTTTTTCTTATTGACATCACCTTTGGAATTCCAATTAGTAGGCATTCCTTATACATCTCCTTCTTTGGAATTGCCCAGTTTTAAAAGCAGACAATCCTAGGGGAATGTACTCCCTCACTTCCAACAGCTTTGGAAGACACCTTCCCAGCGAGCGAACTGTGTGTCATTCACTCTTTCTTACCAGAGGGGCTGTGTTGGGAAAATAGTAACAGCCAGGAACAATTAAAAGGCAAGCATAATATTTTTATTTTTTTAATTTGTTTTGTTTTGTTTTATGTGTATGGGTGTTTTGCCTACATATATGTCTGTGCACCAGGCCCATGCTTGGTGCTTACAGAGGCACTGAACCATCTCTCCAATTCCAACCTGCCGGGATGTTGTATGAGAGTGTCCATCCCCTTAGCTTGTCTTTAGACAAGCAGGGGGTGAGCTGTGTTCCGCTGAGACAGGAGGTGTCTAGTCTTCCCTTCCTAGATGCCAGAAAACTCAGATAACAGAGCTTTGCAAAAATGCTTTTCACAGTCTCGCAAAAATGCTTTTCACAGTCTCCTCAGCTTGCAAGACAAGCTTCTCCCAGGACCTCTACATGGTCTTTCCTCTCTAGTCACCTGTATCTCTGCGTTAATTTGCTCTTCTTGTAAGGATATCAGTCATATATGACCAGTAACATCCCAGTGACCCATCCTAATGACTTGGTTTTTAATTAGTTACGTTTTAAAGATTGCGTTCTGAGGTGATGGGCTCAGAAATGCAACCCTGGGTGGATGTAATTCAGCGGACGTTGTCTTATTGCTTTTTATTTTTTAACAACAGGACCATTACAAATGGCATCGCCTCTCTTTCTCACACTTTAAACGCAATAGGACCTCTTTTAAGCCATAGAACATCTACATACGTAAGTATAAATCTTGTTGGCATTTTAATTTTCTCCTTGGAAATTTGGTTTCCTGCGCAGTGCAGGGTCCAGGAGTCGATTTCGTTATTGCTCTTATGAAAGCAGCTGTTCAGTGAGCGCAACATATTTTGTTAGTTCATCAAGAAGCAGAGGAAGATTATGCTGTGATCAACTTCTGTCTGGCTGTAGTCAGTGCTTCTCTGATTGGGCTCAGTGATTGATTTAATAGGCCTAGCCCCAGAGCAGTTACTCATCCCTGATATTTGTCCAATGCAACCTCCATGTTATTTATGTAAACGATGTTTTATATGCCTTCTGTGCAGATAAATCCGAGCTGACAGAACTGGTTAAGGGATGAGCATGTTCCCAATTGGGATTAGGGACTCAATCTATATCTTTATCAACATCATGTTATTTCCCTGTCAAATGGGGAGTGTTGATGGGATTGGGAGTATCTATTCTCTGCTCTGATGGGAGCCTCTTGACATCTCAGAGGGCAGTGCATCAGGGAAGACACAAGAACACAAAGAGGATGGGCTTGGGAGTGGCTGGCGTGTCTCTACCAAATGAAAAGACTCCTAAATCATGGGAAAGTTTTATACCACGGTCATTCAGACAGTCAAACCTCAGACAATGCTCTTAAGCCCGGCATCCTGAGCCTGTGTAGCTGTGGCCAGTGTGTTGCCCTCTGAATTCACAGAGCATGAGCTCTGCGTGCTCTTCTTCTTTCATTACTTTATTAGTGCTTAATGATTTTTCAAATTTATGGAGTACTTGATCTGTCTGGTCATTAGGAGATCAAAAGATTACATGTGATTTCCGGTTGGAAATGATGGAATGACAACTTATAAGGTTTCCTCTGTTTATTTCTTTAACCCCTCCTGCATGTGTTTCTCTCTCTCTCTCTCTCTCTCTCTCTCTCTCTCTCTCTCTCTCTCTCTCTCTCTCTCTCACTCAGAAAGCACTCAAAATCCAAGAAGAAAGAAGAAAAGATAATGGGAAGTCATGTTGTCAGGTCTGGGATACAAATGAAGCAATGGTAAACTAGGAAAAAAGTACATTGTTTTTCTATGGCTTAGTCAAGAAAGAATAAAAGATAACTTTGTACAGAATTTTGGTTTTACCTGCAGTTTAAGAGTCAACATAATTTAAAATCATTCTATTCTTTTGACATATTGATAACATTTAAACAGTGACAAGTTATCTGCCATTTCGTTGTAAGTGTCCTAGTCAAGTTTCTGTACTTCCAAAGAAATGGCCACCACACTGTGGTTTAATAATGTTGTCCTATAGAACCCCATGGACATGAAATTATGTATAGGATTTGCTAAGATAATTATTCTGTGAAGGGGAGCTACTGCTCTCTCACGTCCTAGTTTTTAAAACAATAAAGAAAAAGAAAAGGAAGGGGAACCTCATTAATATTTGCTTGTGAAACAAGTGCAGTCATTTCCCCAGCTGAAAACTAAGTTATTGTGCGTTATAGTGTGCCTGTCTGTGGTAAGTAGATGACCACAGATCATTCTAAGAGGAGGCAGAGGAAAGAGTGTGCGAACCTTGGCTTCGCTGCATTTGCGAGCTGTAAATTTTGTGAAATGATAGAAACAAAGATGGAGGGCAGATGGATGGAGGAACAGACAGAATCAGATTCAGGCTGAATTAGTGCTGCGTTCTGTGCTTCAGGGCCGCCTTATTACCACAGGCTAGCAAGCATCAATGCCTGGCAACCCCCCCCTCTAAAATGTACCGATTTATATGAAAATTAAGATTACAAATTAAAGCCCGACGATCCTGGAGTTTTCCAGTTCATCGGCCATCCAATAAAAATGATGCCAAGCCTGCATACATAATTCCCAGACGATTACTTTGTCCTCACAGCTAAGCCTTGTCCCTGATACGAAAGATCTCTATCCACTTTTATTGAAATAAAGAACTAACATCATAATCCCAATATTGAGGCATAATCTTCATTATCTCCTGGCCCTCTCGAGGGTCTCCCAATCTATATTACATCAGCCTTGGTTGACTCATAATCCTTATGTATTCACTTTTATTGAGATAGGATTAAAAACTTAAAAAAAAAAAAAAGCTCCCGAAATCCTTATGATCTCATGATTGAGTTTCAATTCAGCAACAATCAACTAATGTGGGAGAATGAGTTATTTTTTTTATAGTGGTTCTTATAGTTATATAGTTCAAGCTTGAAAAGGAATTAATTGGTCCCCTGGGATTCCCCATCGAATGAAGGATTTCCACTCCAACCTGGTCTATGTGAATGACGCCATTATCTTTTTTCCTATTTATTAAAATAGATTTGGGGGGGAGGGGTGATACTGATAGTATGTGCAAAGAAAAACAGACACATAGCTCTCCAGAGTTATTCATCTCTCTCCTTAGCAAGTTTTGATTCATACCTAGAGTTAATTACTGGTTAACTACACCCCCAGCTCCCCCCATCCCGACTTCCTCTTACCCCAAGAGTCTTAGTGGCCTCTAGCTTTGCCTGAGGCTGTTAACTACCAAACTAGTCATTAATGCTGGTCAGGATGATTTCTCAGAGATTGTCGTTTGTTTGTTTCTTAACTGTAGACAAAGCAGTCTTCGGCCCACAAGCATGAAATGGCCCTTTAGCTGTGGTTTTCTTACAAAGGCATCGGGGAAACACCCACCCTAGCCATACTGCACCGAGGTATGCTGGGGGTGTGTTACTCAACACTTCACAGTCATCGCCACGCCTTCTTATCTTGGTATTTAGAGACACACGCCTTGGAGCTTAGATGTGTTCTTCACTTGCATGTGTCTTTTACTTTTACCTTTTGTGTAAGAATAGGTAGGGAAATATTTGGCTTTCGGCGTTGGAAATGTGGGGTATAGAAACAAAAGTGCTCTTTTTACCGCTGATGTTCAGCTGCGAAGAATTTTCGTTTTTACTCTTATTGATAAGGAGGATCTGAAACAGTTTTTTATTGGCTCTATTATTCTCCTGGGATTTACCTCTGTGCCTCATATTGCCTGGGCACATACAGTAACACAGTTAAGAGGAGAGTGGGAGACAGAGTTAGCCTGTGCTCCTGGATTCAGCTTCCAGCTCTCACTGACTCCCGCATGTATAATACTCTACAGTACTGACCAGGCAAGGTGTGGCTAAGCTAGTATTTCCGTACACCCACTATTTTCTTATTTAGCCTTCGGAACGATCCCTTGTGGGAGCACTGCGGGACTTGCTCTTTTAAGGACGGGGAAGTTAAGATCCTAATAGTGTGAAAGATGTGGGGAGGAAAAGGCTAACATAAAAGAAAGTGTTTCAGGGCTTCAAACGGCGTGGCTTTCCTTTCTAACGGCTCTGTTCCTTCCTTGGCTCAAGATAGGAAAAGCATTCTTCCTTTGTTTAGAAATCTGGCCCGAGTTGGCGAGAACATCTCTTGGCGTTCCAGCTTGAATATTTTTAATAGGAGGGCTAAGAATGATGCTGATAAAGTAGGCTTACCCTGAATAGGACTCACGTGAGTTAAGTATATCATAAAGGGGCCCTAAAATAGTCTTTACAGGAGAAAGCCCAAGTTACCAATGACTCGGCATGAATTTTCAAAAAAAAAATTCACTTACCTGTTAGGATGTTTAGCCGTTTGGTGCGTTGCTGATATAATTGCATGAAGGAAGGGAAACAAAGACTATGGGTAGACTAATGGGAAGGGCTCTCTTGTCTTAGCCATGAAAGCCGGTGGAGTGGGATGGAATGCTGGCGTCAGAGCTGAAGGAAGCTTGTGCCGTTGGCTTACGTCTGTCCCACAGGACAGAAGACCGTAGGTGTCATGCTGGGGGGGGGGTGAGGTTTATCAGGGATAGGGCTCTGGCTTTTCAGGAATATAAACTCCGGTACGATTTTAAAACTCTACATTTTGAAGTGAGCCCTCTTTCAAGGCAGGAACCTTAGGGTTTTGTTTGTTTGTTCGTTAGTTTGTTGGTGCCAGTGACAGAATGTTTGATGACACTACTCTGACTTATCAAAATGAACGCCATAAAATAAGGCCTTTCTCCTTTATTTGGGATGCTTAATTATTTTAATCCTACTTCCTTTTATTGGACAAATAAATGTTATTCCTATTACTATTTTTAAATGATCTAGCTGGATGTGGTAATTACTGCATACCCGTGCACTTGGGAGGTAGAAGCCAGAGGATCAGGAGTTCAAGGCCAGGGTAGAATTCAAGAGATCCTGTCTCAAAAAGCAAAAGGTTACACTTTGGGAATGCAACACGGGCTTCATAAGACACCTTTGACCTCTTATCACCTGAAACTTTCTTCCACGCACATGTAAGGTCAGAGGAAAACATCTCGAAGCAGGTTAGCTCCTCTCAAAGTTGGTTTCCAGGATCAAATTCAGGCTTCCAGGCTTTTGCAGCAAGCGTTTCACTCACCCAGCCATCTTGCTGGTCCCTAACTTTCATTTTAAAACATTGCATTTTTGCTTGGTATCATGCACATGTGAGGGCTGGCTCACATCTGCCACAAAATGTGTGGGGGTCAGAGGACAACTTTTGTAAGTTAGTTTTGTTCCTTTCACCCTGAGTTTCTGGGGTCAAACGGTCATGCTTGCATGGAAAACACATTTACCTGCTAAGCCCCCAAAAGTGATTTTTGATAGTTGGTGTATCTATAAGGCAAGGTCTATATAATGCTTTGCATTTCCCAGGGTATTATTCCTTGCATATGCTAGGGTATAATTGTTTGCATATTCCTCAGGGTATAACGCAAAGTGCAACCAAGTGCATTGAGTTTAAGAACTATGTAACAGAATCCGTCACTAACAGAATGCAGTTATAGACAAAGATGCTAAACCTGGGTACAAAAGATGAGACGCTTCAGCCCTGGATGGTCAGTGTTCACAAAGCAATTGACTTCCCACCTCTTCAAGAGATGAAAGAGAATAAGGATAATGAAGGAAACACTGAGAGCTATAGTGTAGATTGTTGCTTTCAAAGGGTATGCATGGGTACAAGGGTCTTTAGGGAACACAGTTCTCCATCAAGTTCTTCAGTCCACCTTCCCAAATGGTCTGCCTGAGCACCCCAGTATGGCTGATTTCTTCAGTTTTAGTGTTTTCTTTTGAGATAGGGTCTCTTGTAGCCCTTACACTTTGAATGTAGGCAATCATGACCTTGAACCCCTGATTCTTTGTGTCCATCTTTCCTGATGGATTTTAGCCGTCTGCCATTATGCATTCCCACCTTTCTCTTTACACCCATGTGTCTACTGCTTAGCAACGGCTATGTTGTCATCCACAGGGGAACTTAAGTAATGTCAACACATACCACCACCACCCCACCTCCCCCACCTCCTCCTCCATCATCACCATCACCACCACCACCACCACCACCACCTCCTCCATCACCACCGTTACCACCACAACCACAATTACAACCATCACCTCTTCCATCACCACCACCACCACCACCACCACCACCACCACCACCACCACTACCACCTCCATTACCAAAACCCATAGCTCTCATCTCAAAAAGAATAAATGATAGTTTATTCTGGAACCAATATGAATGACCAAGGCCTAGGAACATGAATCTGGGTTACTCCAGATTCTATGTTACAGCATGGAAGGAGTTCAGAGTAGTAGAACAAGGAAAGCCATAGAGCAAGGCAACTTTAAAATCATTGATGTGAACATCAGAGAAGCAGGCTGTAGCTGGCAGGTAGGCCACAGATGTTAGCGTCATATTCTTAGCCCTCTGACTGGTGAAGAACACATTCCAAAGTCTTTTCCTTTTTTAGTTTAATTTAACTTAATTTAATATTTTTACTTACTAACTTTATGTCCTGCTCACTGCCCTGCTCCTGATCACCCCTCCCACAATCCTTCCCTTATTGCCCCATCTCTTTCTCTTCTGAGTGGATGAGCCACACCCCTTGGTAGCCCCTAGCTCAGGCAATTCAAGCCCCTGGGAGGCTAGGTGCTTCCTATTCCACTTAGGCCAGACAAGGCAGCTCAGCTAGAACAACAAATAGGCGACCGCTTTGGGGATAGTCCTTGTTCCAGTTGTTCAGGACCCACGTGAAGAGCAAGCTGCATATCGGCTACATATGAACAGGAAGGCCCAGGTCCAGGCCATGTGTGTTCTTTAGTTGGTGGTTCAGACTCTGAGAGTCCCAAGGGTCCAGATTAGTTGACTTTGTTGGTCTTCTTGTGTAGTTCCTATCTCCTTCAGAGCTCGCAATCCTTTATTCTTCTATAAGAGTCCTCAAATTCTGTCCAGTGTTTGGCTGTGTGTTTCATGATTGTCTTAGTCAGGGTTTCTATTCCTGCACAAACATCATGACCAAGAAGCAAGTTGGGGAGGAAAGAGTTTATATTCAGCTTACACTTCCACGTTGCTGTTAATCACCAGAGGAAATCAGGACAGGAACTCAAGCAGGTCAGGAAGGCCATGGAGGGATGTTATTGTCTTGCTTCCCCTGGCTTGGTCAGCTTGGTCTCTTATAGACACCAAGACTACAAGCCCAGGGACAGCACCACCCACAATGGGCTGGGTCCTCCCCACTTGATCACTAATTGAGAAAATACCTTGCAACTGGGTCTCATGAAGGCCTTTCCACAACTGAGGCTCCTTTTTCTGTGATAACTCCAGCTTGTGTCAAGTTGACACACACAACTAGCCAGTACAATGATGCTAGCTATCACAGAGATGAGCAAGGAATGAGTCTTTGTGGGGAAGGAGGTACTAGAGGTAGCCAGAAGTTGTCATTAGGCTCCTGGACCCGAAACAATTCAAGAGCTTCCCATTCATTGCTGTTTAATCAGCCCATCAATTTCAGCACACACAGATTCTTTCTAGACATTTTCTTTCACAGTTCAGCACATACTGTCTCAGGGTGCAAAAATGTCTAAGATGGCAAAGAAATGGCTACGGAGAATTGTTGCCCAGAAACTTCCTATATAAAATTTTCAGTTATTCACTGTGTCTGGTATTCAAATCAGATTGGGAGTTTTGTTTTTTACTTGTCTTCTGAAATAAAAATTGGATTCTAAGACCGAACAGTTCACAGAGTTCTGGTGATGAAAAGCAGAGAGATGCTTGCTTTAATGGCCTGCTACAACTTTCTACATGAAAACTTTACTTATGAATGTGTGTGCACAAGTATCTCCTTCAATCACACATAGAACTCCACAAGAAGACCAGAGTCAACAATCAGAGTCAACAGAGTCAACTAATCTGGATCCTTGAGGCTCTCAGAGTCTGAACCACCAACTAAAAGGAGCCACACATAGAGAAGAATATGTACAATCTTCTTAAAATCAACAATTTATTATTTGAACATTTAACAATAATAACAGATAAACAACTCTCATCAAGGTCTTTTCCATTTTTAAAACAATAGAGTCAATTTGTTACAATTACGGGAATTATAGTCCATGTTTTATCCGCACACCTATCCATCATTGCAACAGTCACTGTTCTAGTGATAGGGTCTTTGAAACAATGATTTTGACCGCCTGCCCCAGGCCAGTAGAGAAAAGAAAGGAAGTACCAGACAGTTTTGCACATGTTTGAGGATGAAGAATCTGAATAGGAAAGCTGTTCGAATTGATGTGTATCTACTGAAAAACTATGACAATGCACTTGGTGTGCTTCATAGGATCTGGCCAAGTTCTGTGTCAATACAAGTTCAAACATGGAACACTGAGGTGGTGACTGATAAAAGGAGCTGGAGACAAAGGTAGAGGCATGCAGCTCCGGCTCCTAACAGGGCTGTGGAGACCCTCCCTCCCTCCCTCCCTCCCTCCCTCCCTCCCTCCTTCCCTCCCTTCCGTTTCTCTAAACAAGGTTCAGTGGGATTTGTAAGCACACTCACGCTTCAGGCTTGAGCCATACACAACCAAGGCCAAGCTTGGAGCTGTTTGCTTGAGAAGTAAAGGTACAGTCGGGGCAGACAGTATTGATGAAAAGTAGGAATGGGGCAATCTCATCACGCAAACATGTGCAAATTCGTCAGTGTATCAAACGCTCACCTATGCAAAATGTTGGAAAATTATTTGAGAACCAATTTCGGTTTACAGAAAAAACCCCAAAAAGTAGATTTTTCAAGCCTTCTCCTATTTATAGTAAACGTAAATTTGTTGAACCGGTTGAGCTCCCAGCCTCCTTTGATGTGTAAATGGCATTCTGATGGAAGTGCCCCCCTCACTTATTTAATGTACAGGACACTGTCGATGTCTTCAGACACAGGGCAGAGAGCACTGGATCCCATTACAGATGGTTGTGAGCCACCCTGCGGTCCTGGGAATTGAACTCAGGACCTCTGGAAGAGCACCCAGTGCTCATAACCGCTGAGCCATCTTTCCAGCCCCAAAAGATCTCCTTTTAATTCTTCTTTAAGATGTGATGCCTTGCAGTAACCAGTGACTTTCAGATGCTACTGTGCAAAGCAACTGCCAGGAAAATGCCTACAATACCAGACCTGACTTCCCAAAGCTAAAGCTAAGGGAATGACACCTCTAACAGGGTACCTGTATAATTCTGAAGCAATTCTAGAAATTCTCTTTAAGCGAGGGAGGTGGCACTCAGCAGATCTTTTCAAATTATTGTAATATGTTAGAATCAAAAACAGTTTTAATGTCTGGGTTAGTTTATTGTCAATGAACAGAATAATTAAGGTGTGAATTAGAAGTCATGGCTCAGCTGGTAAAGGAATTTGTCCCTTTGCTCCCTGGGACCCACAAAGGAGGACCCAATTCCCATTGTTGTCCTCTGACCTCCACATGGGCACTACTGTGGCACATGTGCTTACCCAACATAATAAATGTAAAAACAATTGAGAAGTAAAATCTTAAAAGAAATCCCGTGTTTTTAAAGATGGGAGGGAAAACTACTTCAGCATTGTGGGGAACAGAGAATCCTCTGAATATGTACTGTGGACCTGGGCATGGCCATGTCAAGGATTCATGGGAAGATGTCACCGCCTCACTCTTGAGTAAGGCAGAGAGGGCAAAACCTTCTTTGGTCTGTAGGCAGATGTTGATAATGTGTGCAGAAAAGGTCTACCCACCATAGCTTTCTCCCTCAAGATATTTATGGCCCGAAGACTTCTCTGTACAGGGATAGCTCCTTACTGGGTTAGCTAACCCTGCCTCTGTGTACCCAACTGTAATAAACATTGTGAGCTCCCATAGTGCTGCATTCTCCAGCAGAGCCCCAACCATCCAACCCCACCTTTTCTGTGCATCTGCAGTTGTCTTGACCACCCAGTTAGGTCAAGTTCCTGGAAGCCACGCAAGGATTCAGCATCAGAGAATTCCATCATAAGATGTAACTGTTGGTTGTCATTGATTCCCTTCATGCACTATAAACAAACATTTTTATTATATGTATATGATATGTCTGGAACTTTCTATTGAAATTACTTGGCCATCAACCTCTGACACAGTGTTGCAAATGGCATTTCTGTGAGTGAATGAGATTCTAAATTCTTAGGGTCTAACTCAAAGTAATCTAACAAGTGTCAGACTGCTTAGCAGTTGACCTTGATGACCGTTACTAGTCAGTATTAGCATTACATAGAACTAATGTGAAAAAATCCTTTATTTCTTGATCCTTTTAAAGCTACCAGCTTTGGCTCAATTTCCAGCACTACTCTGCGTGTCTCCTTCACCCCAATATTCCATTATTTTATTTCATATCATCTCTTTCTTATTGCTCTTATGTCAAGGGAAGAACAGACTTTAGCTATGTAATCCACAGGCTTCATTCACCAGTTGGTGACACAACTACACAAGACTTTATGTCCTGGTGACTAAGAGCTTTGAACAATTTGATGACGAAACGGGGTTCACTCCAGTTTCTGTAAAGTCATGCATTCAGAAGGGGTGTGAGTCATTCTACCCCACACTACACTCATACCATGAGCTATTCTACATCCTTGCTTTGGTCTCTGTAGGACCAGGCTTAAGTAAAAAGTAAGCAGTTTGTTCAGAGAAAAGAATAATTTGCTGTGTGAAAAGAACAGTGTTGTTATGAAAGCAGTGTCAGAGGCTCCCATCCCCAGGAATGAATGGAAAGACCACTGACTGCTTCTGTTCCATCGGCAGCCAGCGCACCCCTGGGATCACCGGGGAACTTTCTAATTTATGCCCTAAACAATGTTAGAACACTGTTTACTTTTATTATCTAAACAGTCATAACCCAAACTAGGTAGGCTGCTGCACTGCTGGATTTCTGATGTCTCCTGGTAACAAAGAAAAGCACTGGCATTTTTATGCAGGGGCACAGCAAATGTCTGGAAACCTTTCTTATTTCCCGATTGCTGCAATGATTAACATCGGGTTACTAGAGACTCGATGTGGCTGGTGCTGGGCTAGAGAAATCACTCAGGTAAGCTGAGGCTACTCCTTCTGTTTCTCCATCTGCTGAGCTGTTACCAGGAAGACATATTGACAAGGGCTCAAGGAAAACACGGAATATTTTATCAGTAAGATTATGCTGCCCTGGAGACAGATGTTAGAAAGCTGTAATATTTAAAAATAAAGAGATAATCATATGCTTGAGGGGAAAGAATAAAACCATTTCAGAAGTAAGCGAGAAAATTAAAAAGAAAAAGAAAAGGAAAATGGAAAGACTGAGGACCAGGTTGACACACAAAATGGCAAATCCTTCCCTGGAGAAAAAAGAAAGTTCTATGTCTGCTCAGGCAAGCCTTTACCCTGAGACAGGCATTCTCTACACTGGGGCCGATTTGTAAGAAGTACTTAGCAGGGCTGATGATGGATTACAGAACAGACTCATCTCTTGTCATCAGCTGCTTACTGTCAGGGCTTAGATGTAAATCCATATACTCCAGTTTTCATAAATGTGAACATGAACATGTTGGATACTTTGGTAATTAATGTTGAGAGAATATGAGAAGATCACTCTGTTCTAAGTCCATCTATCTGGGACGTTTCCGGGAAAGTCAAGGCCCTTTGCCTTCACTTTTACTGAGACGCTCTACAGGGATCACAATGAAGGTTACATATATATTTACAATTGACACGTGGTCGGTTGTCATATATTAAGTGAGTCTCCTTTCTGTCATTTGACACTTTAACATTGCTTTGCAAATAAATTTTGAGCTCAAACAGGAGCAAAGAGGAAACTTTGGCTTTGATTTCCCGCAGGTTGAGCTGGGTTGAAATCCTGAGTCGTCATCCCCCGCTCGGCTTCCGATCGATCTCTTATGTGTAAAACAGAGATAATAATGCCCACCTCACAGGGTTACCCATGTTAGTAAGTGCCACAGCACTGCATGCCTCAATAAATGGCAAGTGACATCATTGCAGAAGAAAGCAAACAAAAGGCAAAAAGCAACTGACATGCACAAGCAGATGAGTGTCCAATTTAATTACTGCTCGCTCTTCTTAAAGTTTCCACAGTTTGTAAGGGGTGGTGGAGCCCTTCTTTGTCACGTTTTCCCACTGGAAAGGGGGAAATACTCCTTGGATGTGGAGGATAGGACACATGGAGTTTCATAGAAAGCAAGAGGAAACAGATAAATTGCACTTGAAGAGGAAAGGGGCACAGGTCTAACTTGAAGGTCCCATCTACTCCCTTAGTGATGGAAACCCAGATAAATAATGGCAAAACCCGTAAGCTGACACCTTCAGAATTGTCCCTGCTTCCTATCTGTCATTTCTAAGAGACAACTGTGCAATGTATCTACAAGCCAGCATAGGACCACCACAAACAGTACAGTGGCAGCATGGTGAGCGGACACCAGATGTTCTGTCACGGCAGGCCTCAAGCTTCCTTGGCTCTTGCGCTGAGGTGTTCCTTCATGATCACAGTAGCTCTATGTGGAAGGTTCTGGAGAGTTGAAAACGAAGAGCCACTCGGGTCACTGGGAGATAACCCCAGAGCAGCAGGGAGGATACTGCAGAGCACAGCAGTTAAGCCAAGTTTCACAGTAGATGTGGCTGAGACATGAAGACCAGAGATGCTGTTGAGAAAAGAGAGTGAGTTAGCAGGGACGGCACAGGCTCTGACAGCCCTGAAAGCGCTATGGAAGAATGCCAGTTTCCTTCAGTCACGCGGTCCCTGGAGGGCATTCATGCTCCGGTAGGGGGCTCTAACTCATGCACATACAGGCAGCATTCCATTTTTAAAGCACATGAAGTGAAGAGGCTAAGTGGTGGTGGCCATAGGGGAGGGAGGAGAGATGTATTTGATCAATGTGTATTATACACATGTATGAAATTCCCAAACAAGCTAAAAACTGTAGGAGTGCAAGGGATATGCTTTCAACTGCAGATCACTACGGAAACCATAACCAGTCTGCTCCACACTCTATACGATCCCATGGACATTTGTGGGAATCAGACCACACGGCACAAAATTCTTACAGAAGTGACCCTAAACAGGTCACATAAGCAGTTCTCAATATATGTAGGTCCAGTTTCCTCTAAGAAAGGGAGGCAGAGTGTGGGCATGGGCTGACCTGCCCTAGAGAATGTATTTCAAACCTAAAGAAACAAAAATACTTCTTTTGTCATCTTCCCATCCCGATTTCACTCAAAAGGACGTTCGTTGCTGGGCATGATGGTGCATGCCTGTAATCTTAGCACCCAGAGGGCTGAGCAGGCGGATGGGTCACTATTTCCAGGTCCCCCTACCCTAGAGAGTGAGATACTGTTTCAAATCACTTAAAAGAAAAAGAAGAAAGATTTAACACTGCAGAAATGAAACACCTTATCCTGCTTAGTGAGAGGCAGTGTTCTGCCTCGGAAGTCATCTCTTACTGTGAGAATTGCTCAGGAATCCGAAGTATGGATTGTGAGTCTTCAATGTAATTTAAGGCTTGGTCACCTCATCAATGACTATCTGCTGCGTGTTTACCAGCAATTAACATCATGTTCAATATTTCAAAAGATAAACAAGACATGAGCTCTAATCTTTGTTAGCTAAATGTCTGTGTGGTGTATCAATAGATCGAGATTTGTTTTGTTTTTAAGGGCTAGGAGTGTTTCTGCTTATTTTTAACTGAAAACAATAGTAAAATATCACAACCAGAAAAATGAATTATCTTTTTCCATTTACCTTGCATACAAAAGTTATAAAATAGAGGCTATTCTTATGCACAGAGCAGTTACAAGACACTTACTTTTGTTCATAAATTATCATTACAGAAAGCTCTGTTTCCAGAATAACCCAGAATCAAGTAGGAGCCAACGTTATGCAAAATCTAGTGTTTAAGGTTTGTACTCTGGGGCTGTAGAGACGGCTCAGAGGTTAAAGGTGTGTACTGTTCTTTCAGAGTTCCTAGTTCAGTTCCCAGCACCATGCCAGGTGGCTGACAACCACTTGTAATTCCAGCTCCAGAGGGATCCAATGCCTCTGGCCTCCACAAGCACCTACATTCAACTACTCACAGACATATAAGCAATTAAAAATAATAAAAATGCCTATTTATAAAAAGAAGTACACTTGGTCTCCTAGAAGAAGAAGATGTGAAGGAATGGATTATAAACACTAGCACTACCTGTCTCGGCTTTTAATGAACATGTTAGCAGGGTTATGCATAACTAGAAAAACACTAAGTATTTTATGGGTGTTTGGTTATTGCAGCAAATACTGCTTGGAAATTTTAAGAAACTAAAGTGAAAAAGTCAAATAACAGTGTAATTTATGTTCTAAGTCAATTTGTATCGTGCAAACAGTACTGATACTTTTCATGAAGATTTTCTTCAAAAGATATATTGCATTCCTTAATCTATTAACTTATTAAGTTCAATTTTTATATTGTTAGGCACTCATATTTGCATAATTTTATTTCTATTTATGTTTATGGAGACCAGAAGAGAGTGTCAGGTCCCCTAGAGCTGAAATTGTAGGTAGCGCTGGGGACCAAACTCAAGTCCTCCCCAAGAGTACTGCACTCTTCATTGCTAAGCCACTCTCCAACTCTACAGCACCAGGCTTCAGAATGGTAGGCCTTGGAGACCTGCAGAAGAGATGTTAATAAAATCTTATAAACAGAGAAAGAATACTATGGTTTTACAATATGAAAAATCTGTAGTATTTTGGAGATATTAATTTTTAAAGTGTCATTATAGAATATTTTAAGAAAGATTTACACTGACTTCTTAAAATAAACACTCTCCATTTGTAGTTTTAATGTATTTTTTCTTACTTTATTCGGCAGTAAATATATTTGATTTTAAATACTAGGGCAAGGAGAGTACACAAAGTGAGATTTAGACGAAAATCAATCTCTGCTTTTATGTGTTACCTCTGTCAGTGCTTCAGCCAGTCTGTGTATATTACACACTGATTGAAAGGTGACACAGTCAGCGATTATAAATAATTCAACAAATAAACTCTATCTGATCAGCTTTTGAAAACGGTATTTCATCTCTTCTCAATGTTCTGTATCGTCACAGAGTGCAGCTGCATTTGAAATCTATAGGTCCTGGCATATCTGGGCTAAGGTTATACTAGGAATTTACCAAGCCTGTCAGTCCCTAACCTTCTCCCACGTTTCATTATATCATTCCAGTTATAATTAGTTGTCTGGTAAAATTAAGAACAGTCTATTTCAGTGAATGCTCATGTGAACATTTAACAACTTTCTGCTAGAATGACAGCTTCACGACAGGAAGAATAAACTAGAAAAGTGAAAGTCAGGGAAGTAACCTTAGTTCACGCAATGATGCTAACTTGACCAAAAATGCTAACACTTTGATTCTCCTTTTTGTTATTAAGCATCAGGCAAACACTTCCTGCCAGGAGACAAGCTGATTTAGATACCATTCCTGCCTCAACTAGCATGTTTTGAACTGACCTGTCTACTTTGCTGTGGCCCCCTAGAAACTCTGCTGCTTCCAAGCCTTGGTTCTGCTGAGTGCTTTGACTGGAGCTTGTCAGTGAGAGCTATTTTAGTTCTCAACTGCATCTTTCTTCCAAGCCTGCCAACTGTTGCTGCTCAGCCACACCTCTCACCATGACGAATGTGAAGGAAGGGAGCTACACAGACACTCTCAGCTTCTCTCAGCAGCAGAACCTACAGTGGGAGAGGTGCTTAGCAGGACCAGAGCTCTCCTATTTAATCTTCGTATCTGTGGGGCCTGAGTGGCTAAGTCATATCCTCCACTCACTAACTGTTGTATGCACTGCTCTCTACCACGCCTGACCTGTATGGAGTATTCCTCCCACTTATTTCACAGGGGTACCAGGACTAATTTGGGCAGTCCCGAGAACAGTTGCGGCAACACAGTGAGCACTACAGGAATATTACTAATGAGTAATTCTCGTTATTATTTCTAGGGTGAAGACACTCAGTCCCTATTCCTCAACTGTCCTACTCACCTGAAAAATGGAAATAAAGAAAATGAAAAATCGTTCTCTTTAGGGCTTTTCCCATATGCATCTGAACTCTGGCTCCACAGGAGGGAGGGAGGGAGGGAGGGAGGGAGGGGGAGGAGGAGGAGGACCAAATTACAGCAGAGCAGCGCTACTTCCACAGCCCAACCTCGGTTCTCCCTTGCTCTCTTTGGCTTCACTGATGCCTTTTCCCACTTACTCTAGCAAAGCTATGAGCTGTGACTGTTCAAAGGGACCCAGTTAAGCTTGTGATGACATGAGGAATAGTAGAGTGGAGGGATAATTTCTTTCAAACTTGAAAGAGACAAAGTGGCAGAATCTCATTGTTAGCTTGCCCAAATGTGTGCAAAAGCAGAACAAACATGCTACATGTTTATGTAAAAACCCTCAGTGGATCCCCAGAATTCCCTGGGGCATGTCTTAAAGGGGAGGAATAGGGATCCTCTGCTCCTGGCTGGGCATGAAGCAGCTTCTCACACCCATGCCATAACTAAAAGGTTTCCCACTGTGGAAGAAATGGCGCTGTTTGCCAGAATACCTCCCTTTCCTTCCTGGGACAAGCTCAACTACACTTCTTTATCTCTCTTGCCATTAACTGTAAATTGGTCCTGATTTTAAAGCCTATAAGAAGTTCTGTATTTACTCTCTTCCCTGCTTCCTAAACGTGCATGAACAGATGGAGACATTATTCTAGAGAACGGGAGTAGGAAGCAGGGACTGAAAGTTTGCATCTGTTTCGATTGTGAATGTATGGCTCGTGGTACTTGCTATACTTAGCGCTCTGTCACAATAAAATCGTAAGTTCATACCACAGTGTGGCCATGGCAGGCATCTCAAATGCAATTTATACTCTTCTAAAATCTGCTCGGAGAGAACTAATAAATACTCATACTGCTAGACTTTCGTTTCTTAGCTCTACTGGGGCACATGTGTTATTGTTACAGATATTAGAAACCTTGACAACCCTATTTCAATGATTTTTCCTTATAATCCATATGACTGTGGTGCCTTCTGGAACACCCCACCCACCACCTCCTCAGGTAGAGGTCCTTGGCTTAGGCTTTCCCAGATTAGCAAAGGCACTGCCCAGACATGTTCTAGGTGGATCTTTTTACAGAGCAAAGTCCTTTTTGGATATGACCAAAAAATGAAGAACAAGGAGGAAGCATTAGATGGGGTCACAGGACTGTCTCAGAAGTCAGGAGGCAAAAGCAGGTGAATCCTATAGAATTCAAGGCCAGCTGGTCTAGAAGGATGGGAAATCATCTCAGGAGATTTCCACCTGGAAGGGAGGTGAACTGAATATAGGAAACTAAGATGTAATTATGCCACATACACAAACGTTGTAACCACCATGCAAGAATCAATCTTTTCTGGTCTTTTTATCTGATGGATGAGCAGATGCTTCCATTGACTTTATTTCTCAGGTTCGAAGGGCTTCTGAATTTACTATACTTCGTACATAGCAATTTAGAATACTTTCATTAGCCCTGTTCTCAACTAACAATACTGAAGAGACACCAGAGGTGATCAGTATCTCCTATATCCTTCCAGAGAGATTTTTAAAAGATGTAATGTTAAAAAAATTCTGTTTATTTAAATTAAATAAATTCTTTAGTGATAAAAAATTTTTTGTGTTAGATGTTTTCTTTCTTCTCCCTTATTTTTTTTGCTGAGTATGGAACCCAGGACCTTGTGCACATTAGGCAAGTGAATGTCTACCACTGTCTAGGAAGATTATAAGACCTTCCATAAGGTAGAAATCTGATGACATATCTGTTTTGTTCAATTTTAGTTTCCCCCTTTACATTCTTCCTTGATCCTGGATCAGATGAATCCCACTGAAACTTTAAAACTGCTGTTCGCACATGGACCCTTGAATTATGTGACATGTTCTTCTGGAAGAACTACTGTGGTATTTTATTAGTAAAACTAAGCCTGTTCCTAAGATAGTAGCTTTAAAAAATTTTTTTTTATTATTTGTGTGTATTTACGGGCACAAGTGTAGAGGTCAGAAGACAACTTTTGGGATTTGGTTCTCTTCTACCACATGGGTCCCAGGGATTGAAATTTAATCTATCAAGCTTGGCTGCAGGTGCCGTTAGCCCACGCCAGCTCTGCTTTTCTTTTCCTTAACGGTATATGAATAGACAAAAATATGATCTCACTACTCAGGACGGTTGCAAACTCAACATCCTTGTAGCTCATGAGAACTGGGATTATAGACATATGCTACTATGTGTGCATTAGTGGCTTCTTAGAGTGTTTTTAGCAAGTATAATACTTTGCTCTAAGTTTTTGTGTAAATGTTCACAAATCCCAGAGTGAAAAGACAGCATAAGGAACCCACAAGGAGACATTTCTCGCCTTCGACAGTTGCTGCCGTTCTTATTTTTAGACCTTTGCTGCAGTTCTTAAGATCAAACCCACAGCCATTATCAGGCTAGATTATCGCTCCCCAGCACCCCAGCATGCCCCTTCCTTTTTTAGGCTATTTATCTTATTTGAACTCCTGACCAGAACTGGTTTTCTGTCCCTTTAATTTTGCTGGTGTATTTTAAAACAAATTCTAGGCATCACATTAGTTAATCTGAGTAAAAAAAAATATTTTTGTAAGATAATTACTTCATTTCACATTTAGCACACTTAATAGAAAAAGAGTTCACGTTCAAATTTCGCCTGAGTGCCTAGAAACCTTCTTCTTGGTTTGCCTGAATGAAGATTACAACAGTGCCCCCAGTGGTTGGTTGGTTGCTATTCTCTTTAGTTTAATAGAAAATTCTTGTGTTTGTTTTGTTTTGGTGGTGATGGTGGTGATGGGAACCAAATCCATGGCTTTCTGCGTGCTAAGCAGGACCACTACCACTGAGCTACACCCCCAGCTGCGCATGCCCTCCCTCTTTAAAATGCTGCTACTTCTCTGAAGAGGCCAGAACATTCTTTTGTCAAATTTCCTTCATTGTCATTCTGGCTTTCTCTGGCTGCATAGTATATTGTTGGACACATTCTGTTTTCTATGAAAAACAAAACAACAACAAAAAAAACACTTGTTGGATTTCAAAAAGAAATCTTTCTTTTAGCAAGAATATGGCAAAGGTAACACCGTGAATACCTTCACTGCATGCAGGAAGAAACCTAGCAGAAATACAAAAGGGTAGGACACGATGGGACTGGGCTGGCCAAGATATGACGCAAAGGGGATACAGAGGGGCCCCGGCCAAGGAAGAGAATACCTCAGGCAATGCTCTAGGAGGTGGAATCCAAGTACTCTGAGCTGTCCTGGACATCAGTGCTGTGGCTGCCAGTGTCTTTGCCTGCCGGGTTCTCGGGCTGACAGGCCTCACTGCCTTTGCCTGCTGGGTTCTCGGGCTGACAGGCCTCACTGCCTTTGCCTGCCGGGTTCTCGGGCTGACAGGCCTCCTCGGCATCCGGAAGTGTGCTGTCCTGGGCCTCCTGGTTCTCCTCAGAGCCCAGAACCACGTATCTGCTCTTCTTCAGCACCAGCTGCCTCCTCAGCTCATCAGCCATCTGAGCGAGATCCCGCTTCATGGCGTAAGCATCTTCCCCATCGGCATAGTACTTGGGTTCCACCTCACTAACCTGGAAGTTGAGGGTGTTAGAATACAGGTGCAGGGCCGCCCTGTTGCTCTTCCTGACGTGCAGGGACACGTACTTGGCGCTGAAGTTCTCGATCATCGCCCGTGAGGCCTGGTCCATCAGCTTCTGGGCCAGGCCGAGGCGCCGGTGCGAGCGCTTCACGGCCAGCGAGGTGATGTGTCCGTGGGGGACATCATCGGGGTCCTCCTCCATCTTGGCCAGGACGTAGCCCACGATCTTGCCGTCCTCGTCCTCGGCGATGTAGGAGAGCTGGGGCCACGACAGGCCATGGTAGAAGTAGTACTTCATCTGGTAGTTCTCGGGCAGGCAGAGCAGGTTGCAGTGCTGCATGTTCATCAGGTCCTCGGGTCGGGCATTGCGGATGTTCATCCTGGCTGGCAGGGCCGAAGGGCCCACACCGCGTCGTTGCCTCGGCAATGGACTTCAGCAGGCCAGGCCGCGCGGAGACTGACGGGTGGCGGGAAGGCCTATGGGCGGAAGGGGCGGGGCTAAGGGCGCTTCCAGAAGCCTGCTGTCCCAGCCAGTGAGACTTCCGGTTCACAGGCCAGCCTGCCCGCACGCTTGGGAGAGAGGGCGCGGAGAGAGGAGGTCACTGAAGACTTCTCCGTTTAAAAGGTGTGGGACTCACTGCTTCCGGCGTCTTGTATTTGTTTCAATTTTAACTTATTTTTTTAAACTTATTCTCCCTCCGTGTGTTTGCAATGTGAGTCTGTCTTTCTGTATGGTGTGTGTGTATTTCAATTTTATCTTATTTTATCTTATTCTCTGTGTGTATGTAATGTGTGTCTGTCTTTCTGTATTTAGTGTGCTGTGTGTCTGTATTGTGTGTTGTGTGGCTGTCTGTATGGTGTGTGTGTTCAAATTTTAACTTACTTTATTAACTTATTCTCTGTGTGTATGTAATGTGTGTCTGTCTGTATTTAGTGTGCTGTGTGTCTGTATGATATGTTGTGTGTCTGTCTGTATGGTGTGTGTTTCAATTTTAATTTTAAATTATTTTTTAACTTACTCTGTGTATGTAATGTCTATCTGTCTGCATGATGTGTGTGTGTGTGTTTCAATTTTAACTTATTGTTTAACTTATTATCTCTGTGTGTATGTAATATCTATCTGTCTGTATGGTGTGTGTGTGTGTGCTTGTATGTGTTTATGTTTAAATTTTAATTTATTTTTTAACTTATTCTCTATGTAATGTCTGTATGTCTGTATGGTTTTGTGTGTGTTTGTGTGTGTGTGTGTGTGTGTGTGTAGTGTGTGCATATATGTGTGTACCAACATGTGTGTGCCATGGTGCATGTACAGGTCAGGGAACTTGTAGAAATCTTTTCTTCCAACCTGCATGCCTCAGGAATTGAACTCAACTCCTCTGTTTGTCAGCAAGCATCTACACACCCTATACTCTGAACCATCTATTTAGACTCAGTTTTAGCCTTTTAGTTTTTCCACATCTGAACAGCCCCATGTAATTAGATTAATAAACCAGAACGTCAATGCCATCACAGGTAGTCTGTTCTTCCCTTACCCTCTGGAGTCCTACCTAGCAGGTTTCATATATAAAACCACACTGTCTACATTTGTTTTGTGTATTTTTTCACTCACTCTATGAGAGTTTCAGCCATCTTGAAACGAGCTGTAATGTCATTTGATATTCCACTGTCTAAGTCTTTTATCAATTCAGTGGGAAACTCTGCTGTTCATGGCTCTTTGTGGTATTTCCAGTTTGGAATAGTATGGAGAGTGTGGCTGAATGTTGTTGAATATTGATGTATGTACTCACCTGGACTGGAGAATACAATAGTTTTCAATGTTATAAATATTCCCATGCAAATTCCAAATCAAAAGATTCCTCTTCATTCTTAGAAATATGTTCCAGGTTGCAAAGGATGAGACTGCCCCTCCCCATAAAGGGTTTGGACAAGGCAAGACCCTGCAGCAAGAGGGTGTGCTCAGAAGTGCAAATACACACAAAGCACCTTTGTTTTTTATGCTAACTCTAGAGGTGGCTGTGTCTTTTCCCTGCGGTTGGCTTGGCGGCCTTACAATCTTACTTACAAAAGAAAAACAAACAAGCAAGCAAGCAAACAAACAAACAGAAACTGGTGGACGGGAAAGGAAGGGGGAAGGGGTCACTGCTCCAGGCCATCAAGTTTCCGGAATAGAGCAGTGGACCTGTGTGGAAATAAAAGTTTTAATGGGTGGGGAAAACTAAAACATTAGCATAAATGTCTTATAGGTGGGGGAACTAGAAAGATCTTAATTCCTTGTCCTAGACACACATCTTATAGTACTCGATGAAAGGTCTCACATCTGATGTTTCTTACGTTGTCACCATTTGTGATTTCTCCATTCTGCTCATAGTATCCATTCTTGTGCAGGGACGGAGGCTTTGCACTGTGGCATAGTTTGCATTTTTCTGGTGACCAGTGACAAGGAACACCTGCTTATTATTCTGTTTCCAGTTTGAGAAGTGGCTGATCAAGTTTTCGATTTTTTTTGGGGGGGGGCTGTCTTTCTCCCTCCCCCACCCTCTGCCTCTCTCTTTCATTTCTTTCTTTTTCCCTTACCCCCTCCTCTCCCTCCCTCCTTCCTTTCTCTTTTGAGGCAGGGTCTCTCTGACATAGCCCTGGCTGTCCTTGTTTCAGAAGATCCAGTCACAATTCCTGCAGGCACCATCAGGGTGCATTCATAATGAAGGCCAGGTTGACCTTGAACTGACAGATAATCTACCTGCCTCTGCCTCCTGGGTTCTGGGATTCAAGGCATAGGGCACCTGTGACATGCCTGGCCTGTGTCTTTTCTTAAAGGTTGCTTTTCAAAAGTGGGTAGTTGCAGTGAATATCATCCTTTCCTGTTTACTGATTTTTTTCCCCACCTCTTCTTTTGTCCTCTTCTCTCCCCTTTCCCCACTGAAGAGTGAATCCAGAGCCTCTCCCTCACTAATACACTGATGCCTTTCCAGACCTCCTAATGCTATTATTTTTTTTAAACAGACACGAATTGCTCGCTTTTTAAATTTTGTGAGTGCCTTTTTGTACTGATCAGGCATTCCATGCCCAGTCCATAGTCACAGCCATATGTTTTCTTGTGAAACCCTTTTTGTTTTATGTTTTATATTTATAGTTGCTTCCCTTTGACATTGACTTTTGGATGTGTAACCAGACCCGTTTGGCCACTTTCTTCTCTAGGATGATATTATTGCAGTTCGTTTACTATGTTTTTCTTTTTAGATCACCATATTTTCTTCCCTGCATTTCAGCGTTACCTTTAAACACTTGGCACATTAAAAATTACCTTCTAATGCAAGGGAATCATGTTTGTTAGCATTGTTTTATACATAAGCTGTCTGTAAACTCTATAAATATATTATAAATAAGTACACACACACACACACACACACACACACACACACTATCTTTCTAGTTTCCTAGCAGACTTATGAGCTCAAATGCCAAAGAGTATTCAGTTGTAATTAGATTATAGCCTAATCCTGCTTCTATTTTAATTCATGTAGAATTTGTGTCAGAAATCTTACAAATGATAGTACCTACTCCTTTCATAGCTAGAGCCAATAGAGTTATGAGACATAGCTTTTATTGTTGTTGTTAAAGTTTAAAAATTAGTAGTAGTCTCACACTGTAGACCAGGCTACTCTGAAACTTGTGATCCTCTCGCCCCAAGCTATGCAATAGCTGGTGTTTTACAGCTTGCACCATTGGGCCTAGCTTGCTTGCTTGCTTGCTTGCTTCTATCCTTTTCCTTCCTTCCTTCCCTCCTATTTTCCTTCCTTCCTTCCTTCCCTCATATTTTCCTTCCTTCCTTCCTTCCTTCCTTCCTTCCTTCCTTCCTTCCTTCTGTCCTTCCTTCCTGTCTTTACTTCCTTATCCCTTTTTTCTTTTTCAGGCGGTTTCATTATGTAGCCCAGATTGGCCCTCACATACATGTGAGTGTCCTTGCCTCTGCCTTGTAAGTGCTGGGATTCTATGTGTGTGCCTCCATGCCTGGCTTTTGCAATTTAAAATTTGTTTGTTTATTCTTTCATTCATTCATTCATTCATTCATTCCTCTACTTTTTATTCTTTGGTGATTTCCTACTCATATATGGTGTCGTTTGGTCATTTTTACCTCTTCTTATGCCTGTTAACCCCTGTCCCTCTTGTGGAACCATATCTTCTTTCTAAGAAGTCCTCACTTTTACTCTCATGTCTCTTTATTGACGCAAAATCCACGGAGTCGAGTCAGGGTTCTTTGCCATGAAAATAGGCACAAAGTTGTTTACAGAAATATGGGCAAGTTACTGGTGACTTCACCACTGCAGAGCCCGTCCTCAGCAACCCTTGCTACCAATATCTTATCAGAGAAGTGTTGGGGCTCCTGATCCCCTCCCTTATCTGTGATGAAACGTGGATCAGTTACAGTTCTTGAAATTACAAGGAAAAAAAAGTCAAGGAGGCATAAAACTAGAACAGCACAGGATGCCATGGTCATCAAATATGTATAATTTTTATTTCCGATACTCCAAGATCATTTTGGAAATTAATAGCTACTTTTTTTTTATTTGTTTGCTTTTGTAGTGCTGGGATTGTGCGTGGGATCCATGACTGGGTGTATTTTACTGCCGACTCATATAGCCTCTTTACTTCCTGTTATGAGACACAGTGTCCCTGGGTCTCTGAGGCTGTCCTTAAGCTCACTCTGAGGTCCAGGCACACCTTGATTATGAAATCTTCCTGCTTAAGCTCTCCAGGTAGCTGGGATTATAGACCTGCCCACCATACTGCATGGTTTTCTCCTCTATTTCATTGCTAGGATGCATTGAGCATTAGTGTTCCTAGAAGGCAGCAAAAGGATGTAAGTCCCCATCTCATTTAAATCAATCAAATAAAAAAAAACCTACAAAACTAATGTGGCTCTTTGCCTTCAGAAATACTTTTATTTTTACCTGTTTTATTTCTTTTTTAGACAACATCTCACAATTTAACCCAGACAGGCCTGTAATGCACTCAGTAGTAATGCTGGCTTCTAACAAGGTAATTCTTCTATCTCAGGTTACTGAGCGTGTTACAGGTATAAGTCAATATACCCGTTGGGGTCCAGGAGTTGCCCCCACAAGCCACACAAACACTGATCTATGTCAGACAGGGATGGTTTATTGAATGCATACCCTAATGCTGATCGATTAGAACCATAGCTCAAAATTCAGGGGCTGAGCTGTGGCTATGAACATCTTTCTCCATCAGCTTATAACAGCTAAAATGTCAAAAACCACAGGGAGCTCATGTGCAGGTGCAGGAAATGCTGCCCAATGGTCAGCTCTGACTCAAGCTATCTTCGACGTAACAGTTCACACTGACCTTTGATTTGATGGGTCCTATGCAAAGGTTGTGGAATTTCCTAAGATTAACAGTTGTCATACGGAACATAACAGAGTATGTGGTCAGCATGACCCTGCTCTGAGTCGAGTTATATTTCTATGTCGGTGACTGGCAGGCATGGAACAAGATGGACTCAGCTATGCTGGGGTGAGGGCAGACTTCACCAATGCCCAGCTTTAAAAATATTTGTAAATTTAACTTTGTTTCCTGCTTTTTGAAAACATTTTAAATTATACATGTCTACCTATTTATTTAGTGTGTATGTGCGCTTGTGTGGTTGTCATAGCAGAGGTCAGGGGCATGCAGAGGTCAGAGGACAATTCGTGGAAGTCAGATCTCTCCTTCCACCATGTAGGTCCTGGGGATTGAACACAGGATTTTTCAGGCTCGAGGCAAGCATTTCTACTGACTAAGTCATCTTGTCGGTTAATAAGATTTTAGAGAAAAATTAAGTACAAGTGTTAACTCATATCAATTTAAATTAATAATCGTATGATATGCTTTTAAATTGTGTCTTGATCATAGGGAATTTCATACTGACAGTGACACAATGATCATATGGATCCTACTTCCTGCCTTCTAGCTCCCACATATCCATGAACTTTGCTCTGTATCACTTTGAATTATTGAATGCTCAAAAATGAAAGCCATGTTTGGAAGGAGAGTTCTGTGATATCAGTGCTGAGCTTTTGGGTTGGGGAGGAGAGAGGGATCTTTGAGGTTCCCGGGCTGCCAGCATAGCTGAATTGATGAGGTCCAAGTTCATTGACAGACTCTGTCTTGTGATAGAGGAGCACACCTGAAGATAACCTCTGACCACAGGCAAGTGCACATCTACACAAACAAGTACATATGCATGTACACATATTTTTTAATTTTAAAGAAATTAAACAAAGTAACAGCCATCATCAGGGTACAAATGAGAACAAATATTGATGTAGAGGTCGGGGAAAGAGAACTCTTACATTCTGCTAGCACGAGTGTGAACCAGTGTAGCCGCTTGGAAGGTTTCTGAAGACCTAGAAAGAGAAATAGCATAAGGCTCACCTATAGCACTTCTGGGCACATACTCAAAGGCTTTATATCTTATATAGAAGTACTTGCACAATCATGAGCATTGCCATTCTAGTCCCAATAGCTAAAGTATTCAGTCAACCCATATGTCCATCATCAATTGATGACCTGATAATCAAAGTATGGTACATAAACAGGGGAGTCTTACCACTTCTTCCCCCGCTCCCCGCTATCCCCCAGGAAGTACTATCCTTCTGAGGAAGGTTCTGCTGAAGGGCTCATCTTTTTTATTTTTGAAACTTATATTTTATTCTTTGAGAATTTTATACATATATGCATAACATTGAAATAAGATCATATCTGCCCTTTGGTTTCTACTCCCTTTGATGTCACCATGCTTGCTCACCTCCCAAACTCCATGCCTTCTTTTCCTTTTCATCTCTTTTTTAAACAACCCACTAAGTCTACTTAGTGCTGCTTATATATGCACAGGTATGGGGCCATCCACTGGAGCATGGAAAAAAAACCTACCAAGAGCTACCCCTTCCAAAGAAACATTCTGTGATATTCCCTGCGTTTTGGCACTGAGGTTAATAAATACATCCCATTTAGGGCTCAGAACTCAAAGTCACTTATGCTCAGCACTGGCACTCGGACCAAGTAAGAACTGTTGCATTGATCACCTTCCACTGCGAAAAGAACTGTTTTGACCGTCATTGAAAACATCTCAGATCTATATCCATAAACATGCATATTTGGAGAGCAGCATTTAGCAGAGCAACAATGCTAACTTCTAATGTAGGGTCTTTGACATCCCCAACCATGGGCTTTTAAAGAGATTTCCAGTACCAGACATGATTTCCCTCCTGTGGAGCAGGCCTAATCAGAAAGTGGTTGGTTACTCCATAACCGTCATGCCACTATTGCATGGCATTGTTGGGTATGTCTTGCCTGGCTGGTCTGTATCACGCCCTTCAGGGCCCAACATTGGGGAAGACCATGGATGCAACCACATAGCACCTCTGGTACTATGAAATCCAGCCAGGAGAGAGGAAGTTTCCTAGTCAGTTTGAGATTGATTTCTCGATGTCCTGTACCCAAAGCATGTGGTAGCTTCCTCATTAGGCACTTGCCATAGAGTTATGGTGGGTAACCAGGAGAATGGCAACAGCTTCTGTTGTTTCAGCAACCCCTGTGACCTCCCTACCCAGTAACTCAGGGAGATACCCCATTGCTCAGTAACTAGTGAGTTTCCATAAGGGTTTTTCATAGTCCTTAGTTTCAGTTAACCTGCTCCCTACCTCCTCCTCTGTTCTATTGCCCTGTTCCCATAATCTCTGTGCCAATATCCAGGATTATTCTGAGGAAGACTTTGTTTCTTTTGACTATAATGGGCACCAGTATCAGATGAGCAAGTCTCGTTGTCCTAAGGATTGAAGGCAGAAGTAGCTCTGTGTGGATTTCACTTATCTACACTCGTCTTAGGACATGGAGCCAATGGCAGGTCAGAGGACTCAGCACTTTGTCAGTGACCAGACCCCTGCAAGAGGAGGTGGGCAGCAGATGAGAAACACAGGCAGGCCAGAGCTGCAGACTCCAATTGGACAATTGATGCGGGTTTGGGCTCACCCTTGGTAGGGGTTTGGAAGGACACGGTTCCCAGCCCTAGAGCAGCAGACTTGGACCTCCATGAGTATCAATAGCCCCTATGGGCTAAGGCTTGCTTGTATACTAATGTACATATTTTCATGTTCCTCCTCCGAGGAATGCTGTCCCTGTTAACGGTAATGACTCCATGATAATTAGAAACAGCTCAAGTCTGGGAGAATGGAGGTGTGGCTTATGTCTCAGCAAAATCGTGAGTGGTTCCTTCAGGTTGTGAAAAACATGAGTTTGAAAATATATAATTCCTCAACCATGTAAAATAAAAGGATGCAATACGAATTGTATGAGGAACTTCACAGATCTAAAGGAACAGAGGCAGCGGTGCTATAAGCCAAATATACTAAGGAAGGAGATAAAGAGATTTTGGGAGTGGTGATTGCAGGAGATCCCACCTAGCTAAGGTTTTGTTGTTTATGCTTACAAGGGCATGCAGATTCTTGAGTTCAGGGTTGACCTGGGACAGAGCAAGGTGAGGTAGAAGTGGTAATTTCAGAGTGAGGTCCCACTCAGCTAGTTCATTACCTGTGCGTAACAGAGGCAAGCAGATCCCTGAATTCTTTTACAGTGTTTAAGAAAATGACCTTGGGAGGAAGGAGGTTGGAAGGACCCTCCAGAAGGTACCAGAGACCTGGGAAGGGAGAGCCTCTCAGGATTCTCAGGACTCTCAGGACCCTCAGGACCTACAGTGGGGAGAGGGAACTTGTTGAGCTCACCTCCAGCAGAAAGACAGGGCATCAAGTGAGGGATGGGTTGCCATCCCACAGTCAAAACTCTGACCCATAATTCTTCCTGTCTGAAAGAAATGCAGGATGGATATTGAGAAAAGCCTGAGGAAAAGAAGGTCCAGCAACAGGTCCAAAGTGGGATCCAGCTCAAGGGGAGGCCCCAAGACCTGACACCATTACTGAAGCTATGGGCACTCACAAAAAGGGACCTAGCATGACTGCCCTCCAAAAGACACAACAAGCAGCTGAAAGAGTCAGATGTAGATATGTGCACCCAACCAACGAACAGAAGCTGCTGACCCCTCTGCTAAATTAGGGAAAAGTTGGAGAAAGCTGAGGAGGAGGGCAGAAGACCAGCAGCCTAAATTACCCTGGACCCCCAAGATCTCTCAGACACTGGATCACCAACCAGGCAGCATCCACCAGCTGAGATGAGGCCCCCAACACATACACAGCAGGGGACTTCCCAGGTCTGGGTTCAGACAGAGAAGATGCACCTAACCCTCCAGAGACTGGAGACCCCAGGGAGTTCAGAGGTCTGGTGGGGTGGATGGGGTGGGTGGAGTGGGTGGGGTGGGGACATCCTCATGGAGATTAGTGGGGAGGAAAAGGTATGGGATGTGGAACAGTTGGAGGGTGGACTTGGAGGGGAATAAAATCTGGAATGTAAAAATAAATAAAAAATTAAAAAAAAATATGTGCTTCTGTCTCATAAGAATCAAGGGGCTGAGTTCATGTGATGCTGGTTCATAGGATGGCCAAAAGGGAACCTACAATAATGACTGTATTGATACATAAATTAAAAAATCCTGTGCTTTTGCTCTGCAAGAGGAGAATGTCTAGAATAGCAGGAGAGAACTGCTTGGAGAACTGGCTCCAGCAGAACACGGAGTGAGCAGTCTAGAGAGCTGCTTTGAGCAGAGCCTGAGCTGCCAGCTTGGACCCATAGCTTGACTTCCAGTCCTGTTGTTGTAGAAATATAAAAAATAAAAAAATGTATTGTTGTCTTTTACCTCGCTAGGTCCAGCACCGCGGTGCCCCAAGATATTGAAAGATCCCTGAAGGGAGACCCTTTCTCAAGTCTTGGGAAGTCGTGGACCCCAGACACAAAGAGACCATTTTGGATGTAATACACAAAGGCAAGGTTTATTACGGAGATCTATTACGGATCTCCGGGCCGACATGTATCCCATGCAGGAGACAGAGGTGTCGACCCTGAGTGGCTGGGAGAAGGGCTTTTTAAAGGAAGAAGTCATAAGCTCCAGGAGATGAGGAGATGTCAAAAGGAAATACCAAAAATGTCACAAGGGGAAACTCTCAAAGTCATAGGATTGTTCTTAAGACTCTAGGGTTTAAATGAGGGGAAAGGTCAAGCATTCTCCTGAGAACAGATCTTGATTGTCCTTTAGGGTAAATGTTTGTCAGAGTTGATGAGGCATCTGCATCTGAAACACATCTGGTTAGGTTTGGCCAGCCGGTTTCCTGGAATACTCTCTGCAGGGTATAATGGCTGGAGGGCACAATGGGGACTTGAACAAACATCACAGGGGCAGAACAAAACCCATTACTCATTTATTCACGTAAGGTGATAAAAGTGTCAGTGAGTCTGAACCAGTTCTCCCGCATTTTTAACAATCTGTCTTCCTGAATCAGATCCTGTTGCTGAGTTTTGAGCTAATTTAAAACCCTATCTCTCAATATCTGCTAGATATCTTGGCGGAAACACATCCCAACTCCTCGGCAGCCCAGAGTCTCCTGCGGCCACACAATTTCCTACACTCAAACCGTCACATAAAAGAACACACTACACAATAATCTTTGACCCAGTTGGTAAGATATAATTGCCCACGTAAACATACAAATCCCGGTACCATCCATCCCTTGAGAACATTAATAACAACCTGTAAATACACAGAGCAGAATCTTTACGTCAGCCTCCATTGTCCTGCTACGGCTTCTTCCTCTCTCTCCCTCCTGTCTCTTCCTTTCTGTTCTAGTCTCCTCCTCTTCCTTCAAACTTCTCTCCCGCCCATCCTTCCTTCTCCTCCAATGACAGGCCTCCTTCTATCCTGTACCAGCCCCTCACCTGTACTTTACAGATTCAATGGGGAAGAAGGTTCTGGTGAAGTCACCTGATTCTTGAGTACTAACTAGGCTGCAGTCCTTGGGGCAGTGGAATTAGAATCAAAATAGAGATAACTTCAGGGCAAACCACAACAGAGTCCTTTATTTTGCTGCTCACAAACAGCCCTCTCCTCAGAACCCCTCTCCAAGCCTAGACTGGTCCTTGGCACCGTGAGATGGAACATACACCACTCATAACTTGGTTAGCTGTTACTTTATTCTCTTCGCTTTCTGAGGACTTTCCCCTGTCCCATGAAAATGATTCTTCTCCCAGGGATTTGCAGACTGCATACTGCCTAATATGTCTTGAGTAGATGCTTATAGTAAGAATATGTAATTGAAGGCATCCATATTTTGAGACAGAATAAGCAATCTTCCTTTATTGGGTACAAATAAATTGCCTGATTATAGTACATATTTTTATGGAGTAACACCAAGTATTCTTAAAGTATGTAACAAGAAAATGTGAAGACACTTAACGCTGCACCACTTTTAATATTGTATACTTAGTGTCATTTTCAATAACCAGCTGCATTATCTAGCAAATGCTTTAACGTCTGGGCTTCTCGGAGGTTTGCAGACCATTTCATTATCCGACCCAGAAATAAATCTCACGTCATTTAGCAATCATGTTACAGCTCTAAACTTCTCTTTCAGGCCTTTGGAGGTGTGTAGTCTTTTCCACTAATACGCATTTCCCACCGTGCACCTGCAGAAGATGTTCCTCAGATTCTACACCCCGCTGACTCTAGGGAGATTTGACCTGTGGTTTGCAGAGCTGCCAGGAGAGTATGAGAAAAGGGCAAGAGGAAGCCATCTTTGGTGACAACTTATGAAGGTAGAGGGATGCTTTTTTGGTTTTAGCTCCTGGCTAGACAGTGGATTTAAGTCTTTGACTAATAGAAACTTTTAACTTTTGTCATTCTGTCTTAGAAATGAGAGTCATTTTGTTGTTGTTGTTCTTGTTGTTGCTATTATTATTATTATTATTATTACTATTATTATTATTATTATTTTATTCATTTACATCCCAAATGTTGACTCCTGGTCCCCCTTTGCAGAATTCTTCCGCCCTCCCCTCCACCTCTGAGAGGGTGGCTTATGTCCACCCCTCCCAATGGGTGTGCCCCCACCCTGAGGTATTAAGTCTTCACAGATTATGCTCAGCCTTTCTCACTGAGGCCAGACAAGACAGCCTTCTGCTACATATTTGCTGGGGACCTCATACCAGCCTGTGTGGCTGGTTGGTGGTTGGTCTCTGGGAGCTCCCAGGGGTTGAGGTTACTTGACACGGTTGGTCTTTCTGTGGGTTTGCCATCTCCTTGAGGCCCTTCAGGCCTTCCTCTAACTCTTCCATAGGGGTCCTCAATCTCAGTCTGATGCTTGGCTATAAGTGTCTTTCTGCATCTGTCTCAGTCACCCAGGCTAGGTTCCTGTCTGCAAGCATGACTGTTGCTGATCTCTTGGTTGTTTTACCGACCCCTGTTGGCCTCATGCCCCTTCTATCATTCCCTGTCTATGTGTTAAATTTCCTCAATTTAAATTACATGTGGTGGTTTCATGGCAGATTGCTAACTGGTGTAAGAATTGTGGCAACCCATTATGTGTTTAATACGAATTTATAATTTACAGCTACTTTTCAAGTTCAAAATAGAGACCTCAAAACAACCTAGGCACTAATGAGTAATTTAATAAGGCAAAGGGTCCAAAGGAAGTGATGGTTGACTTATAATTTTTAATGTGAATATTATTTGATTTATTTTAAATTTTATATTGAATTATTTAATTGTATAATTCAGTAAAATATCGAAGTTTGATAATGTTTAAATAAAGGGTATATTTTTTTCTTTAACAATTCTTTTTTTTTTGGATTTTTTAATTTACATGTCAAATGTTATTCCCTTTCCTGATTTCCTGGACATAAGCCCCCTATCCCATCCCCCTTCCCTTCCCTCCTTTTATAAGGGTGTTCCCCTCCCCATCTACCCCCTTTCCCACCCCCCCCAACTCTGTCACTTGTGCAGTTGGAGCCCTGGGTCAGTCCATGTATAGTCTTTGGGTAGTGGTTTAGTCCCTGGGAGCTCTGATTGGTGGGCATTGTTGTTCTTATGGGGTTTCAAGGCCCTTCAGCTCTTTCAACCCTTTTTCAAATTCCTCCAATGGGGGTCCTGTTATTAGTTCAGTGGTTTGCTGCTAGCATTTGCTCTGGCTGTGTCTTTCAGAAGACATCTATATCTGGTTCCTGTCAGCCTGTACTTCTTAGCTTCATCCATCTTATCTAGTTTTGGTGGATATATATATATATATATATATATATATATATATATATATATATATATATATCACTTGTGGGGCAGGCTCTGAATGGCTGTTCCTTTAGTCTCTACTCCAAATTTTGCCTCCATATCCCCTCTTATAAATATTTTTGTTCCCCCTTTTAAGAAGGAGTGAAGCATCTGCATTTTGGTCATCCTTCTTGAGCTTCATGTGCTCTATGGATTATATCTTGGGTAATTCAAGCTTTGGACTAATATCCACTTATCAGTGAGTGCATAACATGTGTGTTTTTCTGTGATTGGGTTACCTCACTCAGGATGATATCGTCTAGTTCATTCCATTTGCCTATGAATTTCATGAAGCCATTGTTTTTGATAGCAGAGTAGTACTCCATTGTGTAGATGTACCACATTTCTGTATCCATTCCTCTGTTGAAGGGCATCTGGGTTCTTTCCAGCTTCTGGCTATTATAAATAAGGCTGCTATGAGCATAGTGGAGCATGTGTCTTTGTTATATGTTGGGGCATCTTTTGGGTATATGCCCAGGAAAGGTAAAGCTGGATCCTCAGGTAGTGCAATGTCCAATTTCCTGAGGAACCTCCAGACTGATTTCCAGAGTGGTTGAACCAGTTTGCAATCCCACCAACAATGGAGTAATGTTCCTCTTTCTCTACATTCTCACCAGAATCTGTTGTCATCTGAGTTTTTTATCTTAGCCATTCTGACTGGTGTGAGGTGGAATCTCAGAGTTGTTTTGATTTGCATTTCCCTAATGACTAAGGATGTTGAGCATTTCTTTAGGTGCTTCTCAGCCATTCGGCATTCCTCAGCTGTGAATTCTTTATTTAGTTCTGTACCCCATGTTTAATAAGGTTATTTGGCTCTCTGGAGTCTAACTTCATGAGCTCTTTGTATAACTTGTGGGGTTTTTTGCTTGGGGAAGCACCATAAACTATTCTGTTATTGCCAGATTATTTCCGTATTGATATCTGACTGTTCCATGTGTCACTGAACAGTAACATACTGGATACAGAAGTCACTGATGGTATTGTGTGATAAATATGAAGATGTGTGGGAGTGACCTGGGACAATAAAGGGAAAGTGATGAGTAAGGGTGAAGTAGCATTAATGAATCACATGGGCATGGGAAGCTCACACTTGACTTACGTCCTTAGTGGTTGTTAACTATGATCTTGGACAGACCACGACAGTGTTCTAAGGATCTGCACCTTCTCCCATGAATGTCACAACTCTACATAATAATTCTGCTACTTTGTTTTGTGAATATGAGAGCTGTGTATAAAGGAAGACTATTATAGAGTTTTTCTTTCAAAGAACTCATCCTGAAGTCCTGAACATGCTCATTGGCAGATTGATAGACATTTGACAAGAAGAGTTGCTCAAAGAAAAGTCAATAAAGCAGGTAGAGAAAAGTAGCTATTATGATTGGGCTTCAGTTGACATTGAGGAAGGTGGCGCTAGGGTGACCGCGGAATGAGTAAGAATCTCTAACTTAGAAAGGACTCAAGAGAAAAAACAACAACAATGGATTTATCCCACATTCTTCCCACTTAAATCCTATAATAGCCACTGTCAGGTACAGGCCATCCATTTAGAAAGTCCATAGATGTGATGTATTCCATGGATACAATGGTTACAATGAAGTGTGGCGGGTAACCAGCTATCCTCACCTATCCTATGAAATAGAAAGGTGAGGGAATGAGCCAGGGAAATGAAAACCAACACGGATCAATCTTAAAGCTTTAGAGTTTGTAGGACGTTAAGCTCCCAGGTGCCTGGCTTGTGATTTCCTGGTGTACAACTGCTTGCCAACTCTCATAGATGTCATTTCCTGGTGTACTACTTGCCAACTCTCGTAAGTGTCATTCTTTATCATCTTCATTCTCCATGGTCTCGTCTTGACTGCTAGTTGCCTTAACTCTTTGTGTCTGAATGCCAAATGTTAGTTGCCTAAGGAGTGACTTCCCCCTCTTAAATTTGGGGTTTTTCCAGAGATTGTCCAAAGGAGAAAACTTGGGAGTTATGTGGCTCTTTCAAAAAGACATTATTTAATAACTATGTCAACCAATTTGATGCTAGGCTCAGGCATGTGATATCTTGGTCTTATCCAGGTCTACAATTCTGTATTTGTCAAATACAGAAAAAATTTGCTTCTTTGGGGGTGGTGGTGGAATGGTGAGATGCAGAATGGAGGCAGACGGGGCAGAACTTTAATATTAAACTAGGATTTATTAAGTAAAATTAATTTCCATTAATCCAACACTGATCTAATTTATGTAACAACAAATAATTATATACATTTTTACACAAAAAAGAAATTGGTGCATTCTCTTTCCTGCTGTGTCAATAGTAATGTTTTAAAATACACTTCATTGTAAGCAATGGGAATGTATGACACATGGAGGTATCTGTCTGGATCTTACCACAGAGTGCACTCCAGGCATCCATATCACACACACGAACAGTATTCACAATGGGATTTATAGAAACATTTAAGAAGTAGAAGTAGATTTAGAGGATTAATATAAAAATCACAGGATTGCCTGACATGTCGTATTTCTTCAAGAAGTTTCCGGGATATAGATTAGACAGAGTCTCTTGGGTTCTCACGAAGGTGATTCGTCCATTCGAAGGGAACCCAAATCAGCTCGATATTATGACCGAGTGTTCAGCCAGACAAGGAACTCCTCCACAGTGCAGCGGCCAGCTAAGCACTGCTCTACCATTCATTTTCCAATTATGTCAAGGAGTACAAGGCATATCTGCAGTCTTCTGCTGTGTCCTCGTGTCCCACTGTCATTAGCTCTTGGGTTTCCTCTCTGCTTCACTTCCCCAGTGTAGCAGATTGAACATGCAGAGCGTAGAGCACAGAAGAAGGATGACACGTGGGTCCCTGTCTCCTGGCACACTCTGCTAATCTGCCTCAACTGCCATCACCAATTAGGGTGAAGCAATGACTCCCATCTTGGCTGTTACTGTATTTAAATGCACTTGGAGAGCCGCACGTGCACGTTTCACTTGATGAACTTATTATCCAGTGCGTAATGTAAGGAGACAAGAGGTTATATTTCAAGATTTGGGGACTTTATAAATAGGTGAAATATGCTATCCATGTAAATGTATATAGTAATAGATGGTCTTTAAAAATATAAATTAATGACCATGTATTCAGCAATGGGCTAAGAAATAAGACTGTGCTAATACTTTTGAATTCCAGTCACAACCCCTGCCAATATATGTTAGAATACGTATTAGAATACGTATGTTAAGACATATACATTAAAAGATATATTAGTATGTGTGTGTACATATATGTGAATGTGTGTGTTTATTTCTTCCTCCTCCATACAACTCTAACTTGTATGTTTAAATATTTAACATTTATTTTTTTAATGAGTACTCTATATTATCATTATTGTATGTATAGAATAAATTATGCATAATCATATGTATATAATAAAATGTGTATATAGTATACATACATGTATACATAGTACATAACACACACATACATATATACATACATACATACATATATGGAGATGAAACATAGATGATTAAAGACACTGGGAATATTTGGTCAAAATAAGTGGATGAGAAATAGGTCTGTACTGTCCTTCCTCAGGGGCAGCATGATGGCTGCTTCTGTGTTCTCCAGGGGTTTTCCAATCCTTATCACTTCTCTTGTGGCCAGAAATTTGTTTTGCCTTCATTCTGACTTCTTGCTCAATGCAAATGAACACTGATGCAGAACAAACTCCATCATTGGACACTTTAGGAAGAACATGTTGAAGATCACCACACTCTCATGAGAACAGTGGCTGTGTGTCAGTGCTTACATGTGTTTTCACTGTGTGTAGAGAGCTGACTCTCTGCCCTTGCCTGCAAACCACACTATTTATCTAAAGTAAATGAATGTGTTCAGAAAACAGAGGTTTGTTTTGTTTTTTTAATAGGCTTTTGAAGGATGTGAAGGTTTTGTTATTTTGAGAATCCAAAAGTCAAGTGTTTTGTTTTCTATTGAATTTCACTTCAAACAGTGAGCTTCTTAAAAGAAGTTGCTTATCCCCACAGGAAGTGCAGGTGTGCAACAGTACACATGTAGGCACATCAATGTGACAATGCCTATTCTTTACATATATGTGCCATGCCACATGTATGCGCGTGTGTGTGTGTGTGTGTGTGTGTGTGTATGCCAAAATTTTCTGATATGAAAATTGATGTATGTTCATAACTTAAATATATATTTTTAGAAGTAGGTGATGCTGGTCATGTGAACTTAATTTATATTTAATATAGGATAAACAATGCTAACTGACATTTGGTTTTCCCTATCTTCTGAATTATATAGATATTAAGATGCTATAAGTACTTATATTTTCTTATTGATTCAACCTTATACTGCTCCTTATATATGCTAAACATATCAGATTGATTGTATACCTTCTGATTTTTTTCCATCTTTATTAAATTGGGTATTTCTTATTTACATTTCAAATGTCATTCTCTTTCCTGGTTTCTAGGCCAACATCCCCCTAACCCCTCTCCCTCCCCTTCTCTATGGGTGTTCCCCTCCCAATCCTCCCCCCATTACCGCCCTCCCCGCTACAATCACGTTCACTGGGGGTTCAGTCTTAGTAGGGCCAAGGGCTTTCCCTTCCACTGGTGCTCTTACTAGGATATTCATTGCTACCTATGCAGTTGGAGCCCAGGGTCAGTCCATGTATAGTCTTTGGGTGGTGGCTTAGTCCCTGAAAGCTCTGGTTGGTTGGCATTGTTGTTCATATGGGGTCTCAAGACCCTTCAAGCTCTTCCAGTCCTTTCTCTAATTCCTTCAGCGGGGGTCCCGTTCTCAGTTCAGTGGTTTGCTGCTGGCATTCGCCTATGTATTTGCTGTATTCTGGCTGTGTCTCTAAGGAAATATCTACATCCAGTTCCTGTCGGCCTGCACTTCTTTGCTTCATCCATCTTATCTAGTTTGGTGGCTGTATATGTATGGGCCACATGTGGGGCAGGCTCTGAATGGGTGTTCCTTCAGTCTCTGTTCTAAACTTTACTTCCCTATCCCCTCCCAAGGTTATTCTTGTTCCCCTTTTAAAGAAGGAGTGAAGCATCCACATTTTCGTTATTCTTCTCGAGTTTCATGTGTTCTGTGCATCTTGGGTAATTCGAGCATTTGGGCTAATATCCACTTATCAATGAGTGCATACCATGTGTGTTTTTCTGTGATTGGGTTACCTCACTCAGGATGATATTTTCCAGTTCCATCCATTTGCCTATGAATTTCATGATGTCATTGTTTTTATTGCTAAGTAACGCTCCGATGTGTAGATGTATCACATTTTCTGTGTTCATTTTTCTGTTGAAGGGCATCTGAGTTCTTTTCAGCTTCTGGCTATTATAAATAAGGCTGCTATGAACATAGTGGAGCATGTGTCTTTGTTATATGTTGGGGCATCTTTTGGATATATGACCAAGAGAGATATAGCTGGGTCCTCAGGTAGTGCAATGTTCAATTTTCTGAGGAACCTCCAGGCAGATTTCCAGAATGGTTGTACCAGTCTGAAATCCCACCAACAATGGAGGAGTGTTCCTCTTTCTCCACATCCTCGCCAGCATCTGCTGTCACTGGAGTTTTGGATCTTAGCCATTCTTACTGGTATGAGGTGGAATCTCAGGATTGTTTTGATTTGCATTTATCTTATGACTAAAGATGTTGAGCATTTCTCTAGGTGTTTCTCAGCCATTTGATATTCCTCAGCTGTGAATTCTTTGTTTAGCTCTGAACCCCAGTTTTTGATAGGGTTATTTGTCTCCCTGCAGTCTAATTTCATGAGTTCTTTGTATATTTTGAATATGAGCCCTCTATCAGTTGTAGGATTAGTAAAGATCTTTTCCCAATATATTGGTTGCTGTTTTGTCCTAACGACAGTGTCCTTTGCCTTATAGAAGCTTTGTAGCTTTATGAGATCCCATTTGTCAATTCTTGATCTTAGAGCATAAGCCATTGGTGTTTTGTTCAGGAAATTTTCTCCAGTGCCCATGTGTTAGAGATTCTTGCCCACTTTTTCTTCTATTAGTTTGAGTGTATCTGGTTTGATGTGGAGGTCCTTGATCCACTTGGACTTAAGCTTGGATGGTTTTGGCTCCTTTGTCAAAAATCAAGTGACCATAATAGGTGTGTAGGTTCATTTCTGGTTCTTCAATTCTATTTCACTGGTCTATCTGCCTGTCTCTGTACCAATACCATATAGTTTTTTTTTTTAATCTCTATTGCTCTGTAATACTGCTTGAGTTCAGGGATAGTGATTCGCCCAAAAGTCCTTTCATTGTTGAGGATAGTTTTAGCTATCCTGGGTTTTTTGCTATTCCAGATGAATTTGCAATTTGTTCTGTCTAACTCTATGAAGAATTGGATTGGAATTTTGATGTGGATTTCATTGAATCTGTAGATAGCTTTTGATAAAATGGCCATTTTTACTATATTAATCCTGCCAATCCATGAGCATAGGAGATCTTTCCATCTTTTGAGATCTTCTTCAATGTCTTTCTTCAGAGGCTTGAAGTTCTTATCATAAAGATCTTTCACTTGCTTGGTTAAAGTCACACCAAAGTATTTTATATTATTTGGGAGTATGATGAAGGGTGTCATTTCCCTAATTTCTTTCTCAGCTTGTTTCTCTTTTGTGTAGAGGAAGGCTACTGATTTATTTGAGTTAATTTTATACCCAGCCACTTTGCTGAAGGTATTTATCAGGTTTAGTAGTTCTCTGGTGGAACTTTTGGGTTCACTTAAATATACTATCATATCATCTGCAAATAGTGATATTTTGACTTCTTCCTTTCTGATCTGTATTCCTTTGATCTCCTTTTGTTGTCTGATTGCTCTGGCTAGGACTTTGAGAACTATATTGAAGAAGTAGGCAGAGAGTGGGCAGCCTTGTCTAGTCCCTGATTTTAGTGGGATTGCTTCAAGTTTCTCTCCATTTAGTTTAATATTAGCTACTGGTTTGCTGTATATGGCTTTTACTATGTTTAGGTATGGGCCTTGAATTCCTGTTCTTTCCAGGACTTTTATCATGAAGGGGTGTTGAATTTTGTCAAATGCTTTCTCAGCATCTAATGAAATGATCATGTGGTTTTTTTCTTTCAGTTTGTTTATATAGTGGATTATGTTGATGGTTTTCCATGTATTAAACCATCCCTGCATATCTGGGATGAAGCCTACTTGATCATTGTTTTGATGTGTTCTTGGATTTGGTTTGCAAGAATATTATTGAATATTTTTGCATCAATATTCGTAAGGGAAATTGGTCTGAAGTTCTCTTTCTTTGTTGGGTCTTTGTGTGGTTTAGGTATAAGAGTAATTGTGGCTTCATAGAAGGGATTCAGTAATGCTCCATCTGTTTCAATTTTGTGGAATAGTTTGGATAGTATTGGTATGACATATTCTGTGAAGGTCTGATAGAATTCTGCACTGAACCCATCTAGACCTGGGCTCTTTTTGGTTGGGAGACTTTTAATGACTGCTTCTATTTCCTTAGGAGTTATGGGGTTGTTTAACTGGTTTATCTGTTCCTGATTTAACTTCGGTACCTGGTATCTGTCTAGGAAATTGTCCGTTTCCTCCAGATTTTCAAGTTTTGTTGAATATAGGCTTTTTCAGTAGGATCTGAAGATTTTTTGAATTTCCTCTGACTCTGTTGTTATGTCTCCCTTTTCATTTCTGATTTTGTTAATTTGGACACACTCTCTGTGTCCTCTGGTTAGTCTGGCTAAGGGTTTATCTATCTTGTTGATTTTCTCAAAGAACCAGTTTTTGGTTCTGTTGATTCTTTGTATAGACCTTTTTGTTTGACTTGGTTGATTTCAGCTCTGAGTTTGATTATTTACTGTCTTCTACTCCTCCTGGATGTATTTGCTTCTTTTTGTTCTAGAGCTTTTAGGTGTGCTGTCAAGCTGCTGATATATGCTCTCTCCTGTTTCTTTCTGCAGGCACTTAGAGCTATGAGATTTCCTCTTAGCACAGCTTTCATTGTGTCCCATAAGTTTGGGTATGTTGTAACTTCATTTTTATTAAATTCTAAGAAGTCTTTAATTTTTTTCTTTATTTCTTCCTTGACCAGGTTATCATTGAGTAGAGCATTGTTCAACTTCCATGTATATATGGGCGTTCTTCCCTTATTGTTATTGAAGACCAGCTTTAGCCTGTGGTGGTCTGATAGGACGCTTGGGATTATTTCTATCTTTCTATGTCTGTTGAGGCCTGTTTTGTGCCTGATTATATGGTCAATTTTGGAGAAAGTACCATGAGGTAGTGAGAAGAAGATATATCCTTTTGTTTTAGGATAGAATGTTCTATAAATATCTGTTAAGTACATTTGGTTCATAACTTCTGTTAGTCTGTCTATGTCTCTGTTTAATTTCTTTTTCCATGATCTGTCCATTGATGAGAGTGGGGTGTTGAAATCTCCTACTATTATTCTGTGAGGTGCAATGTGTGCTTTGAGCTTTAGTAAGGTTTCTTTTATGTATGTAGGTGCCCTTGTATTTGGAGCGTAGATATTTAGGATTGAGAGTTCATCTTGGTGGATTTTTCCTTTGATGAATATGAAGTATCCTTTATCTTTTTTGATGACTTTTAGATGAAAATTGATTTTATTCAATATTAGAATGGCTACTCCAGCTTGCTTCTTCTGACCATTTGCTTGGAGAGTTGTTTTCCAGCCTTTCACTCTGAGGTAGTGTCTGTCTTTCTTTCTGAGGTGTGTTTCCTGTAGGCAGCAAAATGCTGGGTCCTCATTGCATATCCAGTTTGTTAATCTGTATCTTTTTATTGGGAAATTGAGTCCATTGATGTTGAGAGGAATAGTTAAGGAATAGTGTTAAGGAATAGTGATTGTTGCTTCCTGTTATCTTCGTATTTGGAGGTGAGATTATGTTTGTGTGCTTGTCTGCTCTTTGTGTTGTTGCAAAATGATTAGTTTCTTGCTTTTCCTAGGGTTTAGCTTGCCTCCTTGTATTGGACTTTACCATTTATTATTTTTTGTAGGGCTGGATTTGTAGAAAGATATTGTGTAAATTTGATTTTGTCATGGAATATCTTGGTTTCTCCATCTATGTTAATTGGGAGTTTTGCTCGATACAGTAACCTGAGCTGGCATTTGTGTTCTCTTAGGGTCTGTATGACATCTGTCTAGGATCTTCTGGCTTTCATAGTCTCTGGTTAGAAGTCTGGTGTGATTCTGATAGGGTTGCCTTTATATGTTACTTGACTTTTTTCCCTTACTGCTTTCAATATTCTTTCTTTGTTTTGTGCATTTGGTGTTTTGACTATTATGTGATGGGAGGAGTTTCTTTTTTGGTCCAATCTATTTGGAGTTCTGTAGGCTTCTTTTATGTTTATGGGCATCTCTTTCTTTAGGTTAGGGAAGTTTTCTTCTATGATTTTGTTGAAGAAATTTTTGGTCCTTTGAGTTGGGAGTCTTCCCTCTCTTCTATACCTATTATGCTTAGGTTTGATCTTCATTGTTTCCTGGATTTCCTGTATGTTTTGGACCAGTAGCTTTTTCCATTTTCCATTATCGTTGACAGTTGTGTCGATGATTTCTATGGAATCTTCTGTTCCTGAGATTCTCTCTTCTATCTCTTGTATTCTGTTGATGATGCTTGTATCTACAACTCCTTGTTTCTTCCTTTGGTTTTCGATATCCAGGATTGTCTCCCTTTGTGCTTTCTTTATTGTTTCTATTTCCATTTTCAATTCCTTCACCTGTTTGATTGTGTTTTCCTGTAATTCTTTCAGGGATTTTTGTGTTTCCTCTCTAAGGGCTTCTACTTGTTTACTTGTGTTTTCCTGCATTTCTCTAAGGGAGTTCTTTATGTCTTTCTTGAAGTCCTCCATCATCATGATCAAATGTGATTTTATATGTAGATCTTGCTTTTCTGGTGTGTTTGGATATTCAGTGTTTGCTTTGGTGGGAGAATTGGGCTCTGATGATGTCATGTAGTCTTGGTTTCTGTTGCTTTGGTTCCTGCTCTTGCCTCTGGCCATCAGGTTGTCTCTGGTTTTACTATTGTTTTGCTATTTCTGACAGTGGCTTGACCTTCCTATAGGCCTGTGTGTCAGGAGTGCTATAGACCTGTTTTCCTGTTTTATTTCAGCCAGTTATGGGAACAGAGTATTCTGCTCTCAGATGTGTAGTTGTTCCTGTCCACTGGCTTTCAGCTGTCCCTGTGGGTAGGTACCAGAAGGCCCTGCCCCTACAGGTCCCTGTGCACTGGGGGCCCAGATGGCACTAGGGGTTTTCCTCTAGAGTCAGAAATGTGGGCAGAGAGTAGTCTCCTCTGGTTTCCCAGGAGTGTCTGCCCCTCTGAAAGTCTAGCTCTCACTTATATGCATCCTTAAATTAAACATTATACACATTTTCTCATTTTATTAATCATATAAACATAATTATATACTTATATATTTGATGATTTGTACTTTTTCAACAGGATTTTAATTTTTAAATTTTTCGTATGTATTTCCTTGTTTAGGGTTTTCTTTGTCTTTTAAAGGCAGGTTTCACGTATGTTTCATGCAAATGTTAGGCTGACAATGATGACCTTGAACTCCTGATCCTCTTGCCTCTACCTCTTGAGTTCTGGGATTCTGGACCTGCACAGGCCTCTTTTTGCAGGTAGTCCAATTTCTGCAGTGATGAAGATCAAACTCAGGGCTTTGTGCATGCTACAGTCTGTGATCTGACAACTCACCTACATCACCAGCTCTTTTTCTCCAATTTTATTCCTTTGTTTAAAAAAACAAGATTTTTCTATTTACCCGTGGTTGTCCTGGAACTCATTGTGTAGAAAAGACTGGTCTTAAAATCACAGAGCTCTTCTTGCCTCTGCCCTCCAAGTGCTGAGTTAGAGGTATGTGCCATCATATCTGGTCTTCAATATCTATCTATCTATCTATCTATCTATCTATCTATCTATCTATCATCTATGTATTTTGGAGCTCTCTGTATGTCAGTGTACACACTCATAAAGTATTTCATTTTAGCACTGTTTAGGCATGCTAAGCCATTGTTTGCCTTAAATATAATAAGTATTTCCCTCCAGATGTTTGGTTTATCTCTAATTTAAAAAAAAAAACATTACACATTGCCTCAATTTTGTGTTGCCATAGCAAACTTAGAAACTTAAAGCAGCCAAGTTGTTTACCTTATAATACTGTCATTCTGCAGTGCGGATGCCTCATGGTTAGGTGGGCTGCTTTGTTGAGGGTTGTACAAAGCACAGGTGCAGGTTCCAATGAGAGTTTTCATCTCGTATGATGCTAGGGCTCCTCCTAACTTTATATTCGAGTTGCTAGAAATCATTTCTTCTTTTTTTTTCTTTTTTGCAGATGTAAGCCTAAGGTTTCCACTTTTTTTGTAGTATACTGCCTCAATTCTTTTCTTGCTGCCATGATAATATACTCTAACAAAAGAAGCTTAAGGGAAAGTGGGGTTTATCTTGGCTCTCTGTTCACTGACAGAGTCTGTTATGGCAGGAAGTCAAAATATCAAGAGCTCGAAGTGGTTGGTCACGTGGCGTTAAGAATCAGGAAGCTTAGCATGCACGAATTCATGCTGCTTGTTAGTTAGCTCCCCTTCTCCACTTACAGTCTACCTACCCATAGTGGCTGGATCTTTCTGCCTGAAGTAAAGTAATCAAAATAATCTCCCACAGACTCATCTCCCAGGTGATCTTCTCAGGTTGATAACACCAACCACCATACCTATGAAAGGAGGAGTTTTTTTTTTTTAAAGCCCTTTTGGAGTTACTCATTATTCCCTGAAATGATGTGAACCATTTCACAATATGGAAGTCTGTTTACTGGAAGTTACCAGAGATGCCTGTAATCATAATGTCATTGTACACTGTGTAAAGATTATCCTTGCATTAGTCAAATGCTGGTTTCTGTGCCTTCATATCTGGTTGAGTCCTTATTCTGAGAATCTCTTGTCTCAATGTGGTATAAACATTGATCCCCAATTATTCCTTGATTGGCCAATGGCTGAACAGGGGACAGAACAGAGCAGAATTGCCTCCCAGCCAGGGGAGGGGCAGGAGAAAGAAGTCGGGATTAGCCATGGTGAGAGAGTCTAAGAGACCAAGGGAAAGCACCTGGAGGCCAGAGAACCAGATCCATACTAAAATGCAGCTATCACTGGGATGTTTGACTGGGAGGAAGCCAGATCAGTTTAGTGGATTAGAATAGAGTGCTACTGCTCAGTTGTTGTGCCCTTAAAGTTGGTAAATAAATAGAATAGTCCAGTCTCAAGTATTTAGGAGCTAGTTAAGAGGAAAACTGCCTCAAACACTTATTAAAAAACGGTTACAGATACTAGTCTTGAATCTTTTCTAAATCTCTTACAGTCCCTCTGATTGCATCAGGCTGAGAGTATTATTCTCCATGATTAAATCATCTATAGAGATCTTGCTGATTTCCCAAAATCTTTTCTGCTGCATGGCAATGCAACAATGGAGATGAATCAGCAGCATCATACTGAGCTGCCCCACTCACAGCTCAGGATGCTACGCAAAGAGGTGGAAATCCTGGGTATTGTTCTGGAGTTCTGCCTATGATCATGTTTTTTAAATGAATTATTCCTGAGCAGTATTTTGAATGAGAAATACCCCTCCCTGGTTCATGCACTTGAACATTTGACCTCAGTGGCGGCACTGTCTGGGAAGGCTGTGGAGAAGTACCGCCCTGCTAGAGGAAATGCATCATGGGTGTTGACAGTTTCCAGCCTCCCTCCACTTGCGGTTTCTCCCTACTTCCCATTTGAAGTTCTACACATGACCTCTTAGTTTCCTGCTCCTGGCCTATACTTCTGATTTTTAAATAGAGTGTCTCGTTATACAGTCCAGAGTCCCTGAACTCATGGACAGTTTCCTGCCTGAGTCTCCCGGGTCTGGAATTACAGGCACGCCTCATTATTCCCAACTCTAAACCAAAACTTAATATTAGAGAAAAAAGAATCATCCCAGAAGCGAGATCAGTTCTGAAGGTTTTATTTTATATGCCTAATAATACACATTGGAAACACATGGAGCAGACCGCATAGAGAGGTAATTGATAAACCTTTAATCATTTCAACGCCTCACCCCCAATGACTGATACAATAATATAGTTAGGAAAACAATAAAAATATGGAATGCTTGAATAAGACGGAAAGCCAACATTGCCTAAGTCAGCTTATACAACTTGTACATTAAATGGCAGAGGAACACAGATATAACTGCCAAAACAGATCATCTTGAACACCATGAAGTGGGTCAAGAAAGTCAAGTGGATTGAAGTTGTAACTGCTATATTCTTTAAGTATAATGCAATCAAAATACGCAATTACATAAGATAACAGCAAATAACTAACTTTCCAGAAATCATATAACATGCTTCCAGATAACCTGTGACTCAGGGACAGTCAGACGGACAATGAACATCTTGAAATAGTGTGGTAAAAACACTTTAAAAAGCAAGAGGTATCAGCCCTGTTTGTGAAGTTTTTCTTACATTGAAGGATGGATTAACAGGAATTTGTTACGAATTTTAGTTTCAATGTGTCTTATACATCTACCTCAGATGCAAACTAAAAACTTAGGAAGTATTCTTTGCAAAATGCCAAGTATAATCCAGAATGGTTTGGGGCTGGCTGGATCCACATGACTGGTTTTCAAGCTTTAAAAGGAGGACAGAGGCTGGAGAGATGAGTCCGTGGTTCTGGGTACTTGTTACACTTCTGGAGGACCAGGTTCAGCTCCCAGTGGCTCACAACCATCCACAACTCCAGTTCCCGGGAGATCTGACACCCTTTCCTGACCTCTGAGGGCACCAGGCGTTCACATAGCTTACACGAATGCACATAAAAGAAAACAAAAACGTCTAAAAATGTAAAAGATTAAATTAAAAAGAAGACCTTACATCTTAGGCAGACACATGGCTAACTGCTGTTTCTCCTTGTTACTTCTTCTGAAAACATTCATCTGTAAACACTGCTAGAAAGAGCACATCCGGGCCCTCCACGGTCTTTGTTGAGGAATAGAAGTGAGCATATGTGTTCCATGCCATCGCTTGTATCATTAAGCATCAAAAAAAAAAAAAAAATCATCACAGCATCTGCAAGGCCCCGTTTTAATTAGATCCTGAGGTAATGGCTGCAGCTGAGCCATTTACTGCTTCTGTCAACGAGAGCCCGAGAGCCGGGAGAGGGGAGATGCTTTCCCTGATTTCACTTCCGAACGAGGCAGAAACACAGGTGGAACTTGGTAGAAGAGGACGTCAAGACTGTCTTCCGGTGAAGACTGTCTTCCGGTGAAGACTGTCTTCCGGTGTGTTGCCAATAGCCGGAGACACACAGCAGGGACAGCATGCCACACTGAGGGTGTGGGGCTGGGGGAAGAGACGCCGATGACACCAAGGCAGGAACACACTGAGCTCACCAATGTCACTACCCAGAGGGACATAGCTTGAAATGCCAGCCTTTGAATATTCATCTTCATAAATGAATGGCTTTATTCTTAAATAACAGTATCTTCATTTCAATATGATATGGTTTTAGGTTTTCTTAAGTGCTACTATAGAAAAAAAAATCTGGAGAGATGCTCCTTGGTACAAATGCATATCCAGTTGTTGTTAACCAACTTGATTTGTCTTTTAAATTAATGGCTAGATATTTTTATTACTGGAAAGTGAAAAATTATTATGAAATTAAAATACACATCATAAATTGTCTCCAAACAGCTGTAATTTTCCAAAGCAGTAACTTGCTGTCGCAGGATGTCGGTTGCTCGAAATTATTATGTCTATTTTCCTGCTATTTGGAGATTAACGGGATTGACAACAATTCATTTTTATAGTAAAAACTTGCTTTTTTTTTTTTTAGAAATTATGACATCATAAAAATTGCAAGGGAGATTTTCCAATTGCTTGCAGAATAGATCCTTAAAATTTTTCAAAATAGATGGCTGCGCAGAAAAATGAAGGTTTTCATAACATTAACCGGGACCAGAAAAGCATGTCAGATTTATAAAACCATTTGTTCCTACAATAGCATACAAGTGGAAGGCTTTTGAGGAGGGCTGGCTGGGAGCACTTCATTATGTTGAGCACTGGATTAATGTTCATAGTTTTCCGTTGCTCACTTTTATGCAGGGGCTGGTGTGAAACGCAGTATATTATGCAATGTTCTTGTCATGTATCGGTGATGATATTAACAGTCTGATGCTAAACAGATTCTGAGGAAATGAGGAGGGAAAAATGACTTACTGTATTTACCCTGAAACAAGATTCAATCTGCCGCTGTATTCAGTGCTGTATTTTTCATTATCTTACAAGCATATGTTGGAACTGCTACAGATGATGAAGTTAGCTGCTGGGCAGACTTACCATCAATGCTTTCCATCTTGATTTTAATAAGAAGAATGAGCAGATTGTTTGTGACCTTTGTCAAGGGCTTCATAGAAGACAAGGAAACTAACCACAGAACTGCTAGCCTGGAGCCCTACTGAATATTCAAAGCACCTTGACTAGAATAAACTGTCTATGGCAAAGCCATCGTTAACGAGAGAGCCTCATCCCTCATCTTTTAGTGGAAAAATGACCAATACTCATCTTCGAATCCTGATTGTGGAATGGCTCACTCCTCGATGAAGAGAAAGTGAACACTTACAGTTGCTCTGTCCCAGTCCCTTATCTGAAGACAGTGCAGATAATGTGAATGTTGAATTGTTGGTCTTTTATACCTTTTCTTCTTCTTCTTCTTCTTCTTCTTCTTCTTCTTCTTCTTCTTCTTCTTCTTCTTCTTCTTCTTCTTCTTCTTCTTCTTCTTCTTCTTCTTCTTCTTCTTCTTTTTCTCCTCCTCCTCCTCCTTCTTCCTCTTCCTCTTCCTCTTCCTCTTCCCCTTCCCCTTCTGCTCCTCCTCCTCCTCCTCCTTCTTCCTCCTCCTCCTTCTTCTTGTTCTTCTTCCTCCTCCTTTTTCTTGTTCTTCTTCTAATTATAAGCACTTTTGTTGAGTAGAAACTTAGTCTCCTTAAATCTTATAGTTATTTGGAATACAAGAAAATAAAATGAATTAGGGAAAAACATCGGTTGCCTCTTTTTGAAGCCTCATGCTTTCCAGCAGATTGTTAATTCTCAAAACCACAGGTGTAATAGTGGCCGTGCTCTGAATTGTCCCCTTTCCTGGGACAGTTGTTGCTGTAAAAAGTGTTGTAACCCATTAGCTAACAGTTTGTGAGTGGTTCACCATGCACTAGTGAGCTTGCTCCAGAATGTGAATGAACACACATTTATTGAAAAATGTCTGGGAACTAGTGTTTTCAGTGCAGCTGCTTCACATCCGGAATGCCATTTTGGGTAGGATGCTGAAGGACCCTGCTGAACTAGATGTCACAATTTAGAATCAATTCCCTGTTGGGTTGTTTTTGCTGAAATCACACATCAGTTCCATGAAATAAAGCTCATAGATACTTCCGACAGATGCCAGCATTGAGTAATTGTTATGACTGCAAAGACCGAAGTTGAGATTTTATATCAAAAGAACTCTGAGGGACAGCATTATGGCAAATGATGGTTTCTTTCCACACTTAAATGACATGCACTGATCTCATGACTTTATTTTTTTTAAAGAGTACTTTTTATTTTAAAAATAACCCAGTTAATTCTCTTCTTAAAGCACATAAACTACATTTAAAGTTTCACAAACAGTTGTATTATCCTTTCATAGAAGTCTTTCTCTCTCACTAGTAAATGGTGATATTTCAAGGGCAATATTATAAACCAATCCTGTGAGTTTGCCCAGATTAAAAGACTAAAGCCTTTGACACTGAATTCCAATCATATAATTTTATGTACGTGCATCTGTTAGTTGAAAAATTTAATATACACTGTCAAAATTTTTAAACTGAAAGCTGTTTTGTAACATATTTTAGATGTACAAAATGGAATACAGAGTTATTCTCTGAGCTTGTTTCATTCTTGTTTGTTTTTTTTTAAAAAAGCTTCAGCAAAGAATTCCTGTCACAACATTAAAGAAATACGGACGGTCTTCAGCAGTGCCATTGATAATGAACAAATATGAAAATAAAACTGATTAATCATGGGACCCAGATGAGTAAATTGGGAGTTGGAAATGAAGGAAATTGTTAAGTAGTCATTTGCTTCAAAATCACACAGTTGGAAGAATGTTTCTAGTCTGCTTATCAAACCTTAGGAAGTGTCATAGAATTGAGAGGCTGTGCAGGTCTACTGTTCCAATTCGGGTTTGGGTAGTTTGATATAATAAGGACACGATATCTCTTTTCAATGCTCAAATTCTTGAGGTAAGTTTAGTGACCGTTATTTGGTTTTGATTTTCTGTAGCCCTTAAGTGCAACATGTGGGTGTTTCTATCAATGACCCAATTCCTTGGAATATAAATCACTAGAGAAGAAGACAGATGATGCGAATGGGCTTACAGGATGGGGTCACCTACATAGTTTACCGTGTGCGTTAAAAAGCCTCACTGCTGTATCTGTTAGTACTGAGTGACTGTAAGATCACAGGGGCTGAAGATATTTGTACAGGGAAACATGGTTCTAGTGGGTAATATTTGTATTCTACAGACTTACCTCAAGATGTCTTGAAGGGAGGAATGTTACATGAATATAACCCCCTATTTTTATGGCTTTTTGTCTTTCTAAAGTTCTAATTACATAAATTTTGAGGTACAGTACAATTTGATGAATGTATACAGCCCGTAATGATAAAATGGTGGTAGTTGACATTTTCCCGTCTAAGCATTTAACAGTTTTTGATTAACACATACTATTTGTACATATTCATGTCGTTTGTAGCTCTTCTCATACTATCATAGACACAGCTAACTGTTTCAAAGTGTTGCAAATATAGTGTGGCTAGACTTTACAAGGAAAACATCAGAAAAGGAGGAGTGATGTTAAAGGAAAGGGATGACTGTGGGGTCAGCAAATCCACCTGTGAAGTAGCTATGGTGGGACCGAATACAAACCTCGGGGTAACTGTGGTTAGATGCTGACAAGACAAGGCTCTTAATTCTTATCTCCTAAAATATTTTAGATATTAGAAAAATGCACATTAACGTAGAAGAGATATGAATAAAGGCCAGGTGATATATGAATAAAGGCCAGGTGATGATGCTTAGGTAATCTTCATCTAGAAGCAGATGTGATCGTATTGTGTTACAATGTAATCATAACCTTCTCTAACACACTGAAGACATGTTATCTCCCACTGGAAGAGCCTGTAAATTGTTCCTTTCCCTGTCCTAGTCACTGTGTATGCACATGTTAACTGAGAACTGGCGCCCGCTTAGGCTCCTTGCACATCTCTCTGCCTCCAGACTCCGGCAGTCGTAGACTCTGTTCTTCCTATTTTTTCTTTCTTTGTGAATTTCAGGATTGAAAGCTTTGAGAAGGGATTCTATCTTATGACATTTGTTTCGATCATTAAATTGGTACAACAAGCCACTAACAATGCAATCTGCCAAATGGTTCTTGCGTTCTTTTGTCTTATTCGAATGGGTCCTCGTTGACTGAAGAATCATGGCATAAATTCCTAGAATTTTATTTTCTTTTGTAAAAACTGATTGGCTATACTCCAAGAGAGCAAAGCCAGATTGTCTTTGGAAATTGAAACCAAAACCCTGCGCTTGTGATAAAGAGAGACCTGGATGCTGTGAGTCATTAATGCAGTTTCGATATCCAGAACTGAAAAATATTCTGTATGAACAATTGGGGAGTCTAGCAAAATAGTTTTGACATTTTGCTAACATTAGTGCTTCAACACTGAACCATCTGCTAGAGAGTTCTGAGTCTGAATGAGAGGTGTAAACCTGGATTAGCATCGATACGGTTTTCTATCAAGTTTGGCTTATTCTCATCTCCCTGGACGCTTTCCAGGTCCCTTTGGAAGCCAAGAATGCCATTGTGGAGTGCAATGCCATATGTTAAGATTCATGTGACATATTACCTAAAAGTCATGAATTATTACACCGTCTCTTTACAGAGCTGTGATTAGAAATGTTTATGTAAATGTACCTCCAATGGGAAAAAGGAAAAGGTACCCAGGGTTGGGCAACAGTTTGCATGGCAGCATTGATCAAACTCCCTTGCTTAGTCAGAGTCTTTCTCAGAAACAACCCAATCCTCTGTTGAAGAAAAACCAATACCGTTTTCTCTTTTAAAAAACGGAGTCTCATTTTTCAGCCAGGAAGCTCGACTGGTTCAGAACCCACAGGCTTTCCATGCAGGCCTAGGCTGGCGTTGACAGTGCAGCAATGCTCCCACCTCTGCTCCCTACGTGCTAAGACTACAGGTGTAAGCCACCACTCCACACCAACAGGGTCCTTTGCTACAGGTATTGGATTTAGACTGGGAAGTCTAAACAGATGCGGGATCTCTTCGAAATAAGCCAGGAACTTATCCTGCAAAACAATAAAACCAACAAGAAAAATGAAACGACTCAAAGGGGATCTAAAATGCCTAATGTCCCACCTCAGGAATGGTGGTGCAGGCCTTTAATCCCAGCACTCAGGAAGCAGAGGCATGGCACTCAAGGCTACAGATTGAGACACTGCTTTTTGTTTTTGTTTGTAAAGCCTAGATCTAAAGGCAAGTCAGCAATGTCAAAAGAAAATGTCATGTAATTACAAAAAGACATCGGTGTTAATTATTTTTTCTCGCATATACATATTCATAT